>NC_053027.1:487028698-487189165 GCF_003073215.2 Triticum urartu
TTCAAGTTATGGTTTCAAGACAAGATCATGGTGAGCTCATGTGTTGGGTTTAGGTTGATCAAGTCTTGAAGCAACCAACTAGAGTGAAAAATTGATTGTGCCTCTCAAGATATTATGATGGTGGACTTTTAAGGATCAAGGGTTTGAGAGAATAATCAAGAGAAGAATTCAAGTTATGATTCAAGACCAGATCATGGTGAGCTCACTTGTTGGGTTTTAGTTGATCAAGTCTTAAAGCAAGCAAGTAGAGTGAAGAATTCATTATGCCTCTCAAGAGATTGTGATGGAGTTTTTAGAAGGGCAAGTGGTGATCAAGATGATATTCATAGTGGAACTTGATATGGTCATGAAAGAGTCTTTGGTTATATTGTCTTGAAGCAATGAAGGGAAATGAAGAGTTCATTGTGGCTTTCAAGAAACCAAGATGGAGCTTGGAGTAAAGATGTTGGTTGACCAAGATGAAGCTCGAAGATTATATCTAGATGGTCAACTCTCAAAGCGCAAACATTGTACCACGTGGGATCAAGTGATCTAGTGGTATGGTAAGTAATTGTGAATTGTGCTTTGTTACCTAACCCATACTATGTGTTTGTTATGTCTATGTGGGTTAGGTGTTTCTCATGGGCTTGCATCAAAAGGAAAGATCTCAAGTAGCCTATGTGTGGATGACATCAAGTGGTGATGGTCATCGGGTTCGAGGAGTCCAAGTGCAAGATGAGAAGCCAGAGGTTATATGCTTTGAAGCTTGCGGTCCACATCATGATAATGCTCATGTGAAGATGGGCTTAAGTTAAGGCTTCCCTCATTGCAATATGAGGAAGCAATTCAAGCATCTTCACCAAGTGGTTGTGGACAAGAAAGGGATTCCAACTTGAGACAAGCATTGGAGTCATCACCAAGCTCAAGTTGAATATGCAAGGCAAAGGTATACCTTAGCTAGGTTTTCCTAGTTTTGCCGGCCTCATGGTGCTTGGAGGGAGACCGGATTATAGGTTTGATAGCCGTACTATCAAGAGGGACTCTCGGGCAAGTAGCTTGATCATGTCGCATATAGAGAGATCAAACCTTTGCATTAATTGCATCATTATTTCTTGTTTATCTTGCGTGGTTCTCTATGTGAGGACCTTGATCTTTTCCATAGCTTCAAAACGAGTCCAAGATCATCGAATTCGAAGTCCGTATGCCAAAGTTATCACAGTTTTAGTGGGCTGCTGCAGGCTGTTCTGGGTACCCCGTGGACACGGGGTTTTTGACCCCCGTGGGCAAAGGGCCCCATGGACACGGGCTTGTACTGTGCGCACGGGACCCCGTGGGCACGGGGTGTCCAGGAAGTGTCCGTTGGAGCCCCAACGGCTAGTTTTGGAAGTTGGCTATAAAAGAGCCCTTCCTCCCCACCGGTTTGGGGGTTGTTCGTTCACATTATAAACATCATTTTGAGCCTCTTACCACCTCTCCCAAACCCCTATCTCCCCTCTAAGTGAAGAGGGGTTTGTGGATGGATCTTGGAGTCATTTGTTGATTTCCTCCATTGCATTCCCTCTCTTCAATCCCCTACTTTCTTGAGTTGCATCTTGTGAGATTGAGAGAGTGAGTTGAGCATTTGTTGCTTGACCTTGCATTGCATTTGTTGCTTTGGTTTGAGCCCCCCGCATCGATTTGTTCGAGTGAGAGCCCGTGAGTTTATTACTCTTGGAGGCTTCGCCTCCTAGATGGTTTGGTGATACATTGAGAAGATTGTGAAGAGGCCTATGTGGCCCAGGTTCCCCCGGAAGCTTCCTTTTGTGGTGTGCTCCGGGGAAGGGTGTTGAAGTGGCCTAGGTGGTCAAGTTCCTCCGGAAGCTTCCGTGGTTGTGGTGTGCTCCGGATAAGTTTGTAAAGGTGTGGTGGTCGCCTTCAAGACCAACCCCGAGTGAACCGAGGCTCATCCGTTGGGGGTGACTCGGAAGGGAGAATACGGTGAGTCACTTGGTGACGCCCCGGAGCTTTGGCTTTGGCACCGCTCTAACGGAGATTAGCACTCTCATGAGTGTGAACTTCGGGATAAATCCGCGTCTCCGACTCACTTGTGGTTATCTCATACCCACACCATTTACTTTCCGCAATTCATACTTGCTCATATTGATATATTTTGGAAAGTGTAATTATTTACTTCACGAAGAGCAAGAACAGAATGAAAAACTTGATTGTCACCTTCTTGATGCTCTAGAAACTCTTAGAGACTTAGAATCTTCTAAATAAGAGATTGAAGTTGCTCATGATTAACATAAAGCGGATTTTGAGCACCTTGACCTTGTCTACAAGAATGTCAAAGTAGAGCTCACCAAACTCTCTAAGTCTTATGAGGAACTTCAAGCTACTCATGTGAAGTCTCTAGTTTCTTCTAGCTCCTCTCATATTGTCAATGATGCTTGTGCTACTAACTCTACTCCTTGTGAAGCATCTATCTTGAAGGAGAATGTTGAGCTAAGGGCTCAACTTGTTTTGCTAACTAGCAATTATGGGAAATTAGAAGAAAGTCATGAAAAGCTCTCGGGCTCTCATGATGACCTTCTAATCTCCCATGAAAGGCTAAAGTTAGCTCATGAGGCTGTTGTGACTAAGGTAACATCTCGTGAGCCTCATGTGGACATTAGCACTATATCTACTCAAAATGATTTATTGACATATGCTAGTCCTAGTAATTCGTCTAGACATATTATAGTCAATTCTTGTGATGAATTGCTCCCCTTGCCTTGTTGCTCTAATAATGAAGTTTCTACTTCCTCTAGTACTTTTGTTGATACTAACCTTGTAGAGGAAAACAAAGAGCTCAAGGCTCAAGTCACTAATTTGAAGAAAGACTTGGAAATGTGTCATAAAGGAAATTCCACTCTCAACAATATTTTGAGTGATCAAAAATCCCCTCATGACATGGGTGGACTTGGTTTCATCTCCAACAACAAGAAGTCCAAGAAAAGGAATAAGGGACAAGACCAAGTCAAGAATACGGCCAACATCACATGCTTAAAGTGCAAGAATGTTGGACACCATGTGAGATCTTGTCCATTGAAGAAGAAGGCTTCAAATGTGAAGCAACAAGGGAAGCGGCCTCAATTTCAATCTCAAGGTCAACCTCAAGTTCAATCTCAAGGTCAACCTCAAGCTGAAGAAAGGCCACTATCAATAATGAACCAAGGAAATGCTCCCCAAGTTGTGAAAGTAAAGAATAAGAGAAGGGGGAGCACATGTTGCTATATTTGTCGTGAGAAGGGACACATCTCTTCATCTTGTCCCAACGGTAACATCCCTAAGCCTCCTCTAGTCAATGATCATTATTCGCTTAGGAAGGATGTTGTTGGCAATTTGTTTGCCAAGTTTGTTGGTGCCCAAAGTGGTTTGGAAATGGAAAAGGCCATTTGGGTTGCCAAGCCTATTGTGAATAACTTCTTAGGACCCAACTTGGTTGGGGACCATCAAGCTCAACCTTGATCAATAGGTGTGTGGAGGACATTGGAGATTTGGCTAGTTCATGAAGAAAATAATATTCACCATTTATTTGGTCGGGCCAAGTCATGTGGATTAACTTCATTTTATCTATCCAATGTTCCTCCTTGTGGTAACTTGTATTTTTATTGCTTACATTCAAAGTTACTCGTCCCTTGCATGCTCAGGTTTTGTATCTAGCATGTGCATTTATATGTTGTGCTTCCTAGTATGCTTGATTTGTGTTATCTAGCATGTGTAGGTTGCATTGCACATCATATAGTGCTGCTTGTTGTCTTGAGCCTTATTTGTATGTTGTTTGTCTCTTGCGAGATATTAATGGATCATCACATTATGGGGGAGTATTATGTTTTGTGCGCATCACAAACCCAAAATGTGAATATGAGAAATACTACATAGAATTGATACTCAATATTATCTAGTCACTATGTGGTATGTCAAGCTCATTTGAAATTCAGATTCTCAGAGTATCCATTAATTATCTCTTGTAGGTGGTTATTTGTCTCCGTTGTGTGCTTGCCGTGGTATCCAGAAATTTGCACCAGAAAAGTTCTGGATACCCCGTGCGCACGGGGTCTTTTGACCCCCGTGCGCACGGGGTGTTGCGTAACTCTCTGGGTACCCCGTGCGCACGGGGTACTATGTAACTCCCTGGATACCCCGTGTGCACGGGGTCTTTTGACCCCCGTGCGCACGGGGTGGTTGTTGATTATGATCTTGTGCTTCTTCGGATTCTACCACCGAGTGTTAATTCCAAATACCAATTGGTATTTCTGATTGTTGTAGAATTTTATTATAGCGACCCGACCTCAGATGGTTAAGTCTCTGTGCTTCAGTGTCATCCCTGGATAGGTAATGCTGACACACATAGTACTTGAAGCATTTATAACAGAGTAGCAATCACACACTATTACATCGAATGTCTCCAAAGAGAACTTATTACAATAATATGGCTTAAGGCCATCTAATGCGATAACAGCGAAAGGCTTGGAAGATAGGGTGAATCCATCAACTCCAACGGCATAGCTGAGCTGCACGGCAACGACCTAACGAACCTTACTCCTCGTCTAAAAAGTCTGCAACATAATACGTTGTAGCCCGAAAACGGGTCAGCACATGGAATATGCTGGCAATATAACACAGTAGAGCAGAAACAGAATAATGCTATCACTACATGCATATATGGCTGGTGGAAAGCTGTATGGTTGTAGTTTTGCGAAAAACCAATTTTTCCCTACAACAGCGGAATAGATTTTTATTTTTACTATCATGGTGGTTGAAACATCATTGAGAAGGTATCCCCAACTCAATCCCAATTAAAGTGATTAACAACCCAACAATATTAATTAAGCATGGTGAGATACATGTGATAACCCAAGTACTAGATACTCAAGAATTATCCATAGCCGGGGACACGGCTAACCATGATTAGATTGTACACTCTGCAGAGGTTTGCGCACTTTTCCCCACAAGACTCGATCGCCTCCGTTGGATTTCTCGCACTACATGATGTCTGAGAAATGGATGACCGAGACACAGTCTTTCAGAAACGTTAACTCTCTACTCCAGGTAGACCATACCAAACCTACAAAACCCACTACCTGCTGATCTACCTCTTCAAGAGCTTCACGTAACTTACTCAACTACGCTAGAGCCCATAATAGCTTGTGCCTGCACACAGAAGTTTCTATCATGAATCATCTCAGTTCCCTTTGAGCCTGGGTGGCGGTCCATAGGAAGATCACACGGGTACCCCGGGATTTCCAAAAAAACAGGCAACACTGGGTTCCCCAGGTGCCTCAATCCACCCATTTGTTTGATTAAGTTGCCACCTTAAGTTGAACCATTAATTAACAATCTCACATCTGACATGAATTTCACTCAAACCCAAACCACGTCTACGAGCATAGCATAGCAATAAGCAATACGTAGAAGTAACTCCCACGGGTTTGAATATAACAGGGCAATAGGTTCTACCTCAGCAACTACTTTCCAACCCACAAGTTAATGACATCCTAATCATGTAGTGTTTGAGGATTGGAACTAATGCATAAAAACTGGGTAATAATGGGATATGATCAAAGTGTTACTTGCCTTGCTGACGATCCGCGAATCCTAGAGACTCGTAGTAACACGCTTCGCACTCCGGGAATTCTATCGCAAGCAACCAATAACATACATAAGTAACAAGCAACGATGCACAAGCAAAACTCAAATAAAAGAGGTTGACCAGAAAGTTCAAATTAAGAACTCCGGTTCGCAAAAAGAATCAAAACAAACGGAGCAACGAAACTCAAACGGCGAAAGAAAGAAGCTTCGTTTACTAATTTGAAACTAGGTCAAATTTTACAGTAGCAAAACTTGTTTGAGTTGGTTAAACAGAAAGAGGGTTTCGAGACGAAACTCCAGGCGCCTGAATCGCCTGATTTCGTTAAACGAGCGAAAAGATAAACAGAAACTAAGATCGGATCAGAAATCACGATCAGAAAAATCTCGGAATAAATCCGATAAAAGAAAACTCACGAACAGACTAACGAACGAGCGTTCGTTAGCTGTAACTAACAGGCGAAAACCGTTCGTTAAAACGAACGTACGGACGAACGTCCGCTAACTGGAAGAACTGAGAAAAACCGACGAATCCGAAAAAAACGAATCTAGGGTTTCTGAAAAAAAACCAAACGGTTTTTATAAAAAAAACCGGCGGCGGGGCGCGGCGGCTACCTCCGGCGAGGTGGGGTGCGGGGCGGCGGCTCGTGGGGCGGCGGGGCTTGGCGGCGGCGGCGAGCACGGGCGGCGGCGGCAGGGTTGGCGGCGGTGGTGGTGGTGTTGGGGGCGGGGTGGCGACGTATATAAAGGGGACGGGGCGGCGACTTGGAGGAGGGGGCAAGGCGCGGCGGAGGCGGAGTCCAACTCGGACTCCGGTCCGAGTGGCGGCGGCGGCGGCACGCGCGCGCGCAGGAGGCGGCGGCGGCCTGGCGCGGCTGGGCCTTAGGCCTAGTCGGCGCGGGAACCCTTTTTTTAAAACTTCGCCGACCGAAATAAAATCCTAGAAAAAAACCTAAAAATGCCAAAACAAATTTTCACCGTCTAAATAAAATATTTAGAACAAGATAAACATTTTCTTGGCCCTAAAATGCAATTTTGAAAAACATGCAATTTTTCTAATGCAAATAAAATCCGAATAAAATCCAATAAAAATCAATTTAATGATTTTAATATTTTTCCTCTAATATTTCATTTATTTTGGAGAAGTCATATTATCTCCTCTCTTTATTTTTTAATGTGAAATATTTTTCGGAGAGAAATAATTAAAATCAAATCCTCTTTTCATTATTTGATAAAAGAATCAAATATGAAGACCGGGAAATTCCCAACTCTCTCCGAGGGTCCTTGAGCTGCTTAGGATTTCGAGGATTACGGAACGGAAAAGCAACAAAACATGATATGCATGGATGATTTATGTATAACATTCCAAATTAAAAATTTGGGATGTTACATTTACTAGCAAAAGGGCCCGTGCGTTGCAACGGCAAAAAAACTATAATCTTCAATGGCCATGACCACATTTTGCTGCATCACCAAGATACATTATCACTCTCAGTTTTATGAAATGATGAACATTTTTTCTAAACTCGTGAACATTTTTCAAATTTTTAGACAATTTTACAATTTTTTGTACTTTTTCTAAAATAAAGAACATTTTTTGAATTCTTGAAGACTTTATGCTATTTGCAAAATAATAATAATTTGTGAACATGTTTTAAAACAATTTTATTTAATCGACGAACATTTCTATAATCGAAGAACATTTTTAGGAAATTTGTGAAATATTTTTTGAAATTCATGGACATTTTTTTGATTTAACGAACATTTTTTGAAATTCATGATCATTTTTGAATCAGTGAACATTTTATGAATGAATAAATTGTTTTTGAAGTCATGAACGTTTTTTGTTCAATTTCATTAACATTTTCTAATACACGAACTTTTTAAGCAAACATTTTTTTACCAAATCACAAACATTTTTTAATCTACAAACAATTTATGATTTATTAAAAGATTATTGCTAAATTTTCGTTTTCTAAATTTTCCAGATTTTTTTTGCTGTTCCAAATTATTAAAAGTAGAAAAATTGAAAACAATAAAATAAATAAATAAATAAAAACAAACTTTAAAAAACAGGCCGCCTGGACATGGGCGGCCCATACAGGCGTGCGGCGTCTTCTTCCAGCGCACAGAGCGCAATATACGTGGTCCTTACTGCATGGGCCGGCATAGGCAGGGGATTTCTTTGTGTAAAACCTTCTTTTATCACTTATGCTCCATCTGTTTCTAAATATAAGTCTTTTTGGAGATTGCAATATAGACTACGTACGAAGTAAAATAATTTAATCTACACTTTAAAATATGTATATATACATCCGTATGTAGTTTGTGGTGGAATCTCTAAAAAGACTTATTATATTTAGGAACGGGGGAGTAGGTTGTATTGGTGGGTAATATTTTGTAACTTTTGGGGCAATTTCCGTGAGATATCGCCAGACATGTTAGGAGGGCATCGTTTTTTTTTACTGGTCGAACGTTACGCGGGCGAACGTGGTAGAGGCCAAGTGGCCCAAGACAGACGATTGGTAGAATAGCCTAGCTCAATATGAGGAAACACCATGGACATACGAAATGGGAGGACCAATAATATTATACCTCCATTTATATATTAAAAAATAGTATATATGCCTGTGTGTTAGAACGGTAGAAAGAATTGACATAAATTTAGTGAGGATTGTATGTGCAAACATCATGTTCAATGTGCTACAAATTTGGCGCAAATTCAATAAAAATTATAAGAGCAAGGAAAACATAACGGAAGAAAAAAAATGACATGAATTTAATGAGGATTAAAAAATGCCACATCATTTTTACTCATAAGCATGACAACCTACCATTGATTCCCCTGCACCTCCTGTTAATTAGTTTTTCTTTTTCTTTCTTTTCTTATATCACGATGCCCACATAATTACCGTCCATTTCCTTCCTCTCTCTTTCTCCTTCCTTCTTTATTTCTCATGCAATTATTTTTTTCCTTTTTTGCTAGGCCTACTAATTACTCCTGCGATTAATATGGCGCCCAGATAATTACCATCAATTTTCTTCCTTCTTTGTCATGCATTTTTTTTCCTTTTTTGCTAGGCCTGCTAATTACTCCTGCGATTAATATGGCACCCAGATAATTACCATCAATTTTCTTCCTTTTTTATTTCTTATTCAATACATATTACCTTTCTTGCTGGTTCTACATAATTACCATCTTCATTCTTTATTTCTCATGCAAAGAATGTCTATTTCCTTTCTTTATTTCTTTGCTTAATTTCCAAAGCAGCTTCTCGATGCCTGACAACCTAAAAACGTATATAAACTGGTAAAAATTAATGTTAAATAGCAAGGTGAGACTATTTGATAAGTAAAAAAATAAGAAAAAAACTTCCAGCCTGGTCCCTTGTCCGTCTAGTGGGCCGTAGCACTCGCACATGCCCATCAAGACCGTGCCCATTTATCTCGGCCCGAGTACGCCTGTCTCTATTCTTAAGGTTCGAGACACCCTAATTAGCAAGCTTAGGAGCCTAGCCTAAGTGGTCTGCTGCGCTGCAACCAACATGGGAGACCAGGGATCAAATCCCAACGCTGCCACCATTTTTTCCTCTAATTTCTTTTAATTCAAACACACACACATACAGCCAGATATAGAAAACGACGGTGAACCAGCCTACGACGGACACAATTCAGCATGCAGGCCCAGCCGAGGCCCAGTTTAGCGAATCAGCCGAGGCCCAGTACGGAAAACAAAAACCAGACGCATCTAAACAGATATAACGAAAATTTAGTACCATCTCGAATATGTTTTAAATTCAAACTGAAAGCGTAAAATCACGGAAAGAAGCGTATTGTGACGGTGAACCCACGGAGTCAATCCGTGCTTTATTATTAGGGATAGATGATCATCTTCTTCTCAGCTTGTGCTTCAACTTGCCTTATCTCACTGCTTGTACTATCTTTTATCTACTTGAGTGAGATAAGCCTTTGAGCATGTGTGTAATGTATATCCTATATGCTCTTTGGTTTTTGCTTAGTTCATATGTTGTACTTTTCTTGCAGTCCTGTGTGGATTCGTCTCTTGATATAATTTGGACAACTTGAATGCTTTATGTTATTTTTGGAGTATTCTTCGTTTAAGTGTTCTTTTGTCCAAATTGTATCTCTTTGGATCTTGGTAGGCATGTGCATGCATATTTATTTATATACTTTTTCATGCCTTGATTGCTCTACTTGACCCTCTATATAGGGTAAACTCCATCAAATCATTAATGATTAAAAGTGTGCATGAACTTCAAGTTCATATCCTTTTGCACATATTTAATATGGAGTTTGCCCTATGTATTGTGGTTGGACTAACTACTTCGGGCCCAATAAGTTTGGGGACCAAAGTGTACCTTAATGTGTTTTAGGTACGTTGGAGAAGCATTGGATGCTTGGCTTATTCATGAGGAAGGTGGATACACCATGGAAAATTATTAGAGCCAAGCTTGGTTGATTCTTTGATTTGAGAGAGAAGAAAAATGAAAACCCGGTTCGGTGGTGTATAGAGGAAACGGTGAATGTGGAGTGTGATGAGAATAACGGCTTCCATGCGGAGCAATTTGTTTCAAGTGTTGCAGGTGATGAGGCTCCTTCCGAAGCTACAAGTACAATGGGGATTGGTCATATTCTTTCACAAGAAACACCCCTTGTCCATGTAGAAGAAGAAGGAATAAGAGACCCTCTTGTGGATCGACCACAAGGGAAGTCCTCACCCCCAACACAAGATCAAGATGCTATGGGACATCATGTACCTATCCAAGAACAAGATCAAGTCCATCATGTTCGCGTACTAGATCAAGAGCCCCTTGAACCAATGCTTTCTCTCCCGGTAACAAGTACTTACTTCATGCATTATTTAAGTTAGAGTCAACATTGTGTATGTTGCATCATGGCATGATTAGTACTTGTTGAGTGAGTGCTTGTATGTATTTCTTAAATCTTTGCACTCATGTTTTTTTTAATATATTTTGGACCCATGCTTAGCATGATTATCCTATTGGATATCTCCATTACCCCTTGTCCAAAATATGCTCTTTTGATCCTTTGGATGTTTGATTCTCATGACATATATTTTTGGTGCAGTCTATGGATCCTCAACATAGTGTGAATTTCTTCCTTTGTTCGTAACTGGATATGTGCACTTGATTCCACTCACAATATGAGAAATGCACAAATTAAGGAGGAACCCATACTATATTGGTTGTCTAGATTTTTCTTCCATTTTGGCACTTGTTGCCAATGGGGGAGAATTTTAGAGGGTTTAGGAGAAGTGGGTTGGTTCCTGTCATTGATGCATATATACATTTGTTGTGCTTGCTCGTAGCATCGATGTGTATATAGAGAAAACTCCACTGAGTTCTTTCACATGCATATATTGTGAGGGAGTTTGCTCTATATATTGTGATTCTACTAGCATCAAATTCTTGTGTAGTATTTCGATGCTAGTATAACCGGTTTTGATAACATCAACTATCTTTGTGATATTTGAGGCTATCAAAACCACCTCAAGTATACAATTTATTCTCGGATAGATTGCATACTTGTTTTAATTTCATTATATAAACCCTCTTGTTGAGATTGTCATCAATTACCAAAATGGGGGAGAATGAAAGGGCATGTATCCCCTAAGTGTGGTTTTGGTAATTAAATGACAATCTCTATGGACTAATGTTTCTCAATGAGATATATTTGAAGGTTTTGTCCATAGATGGTGCCTCAAGGATATTGGATGGAATCAAGGATGAAGTCCATATATATGAAGATAGTGCCTCAAGGATATTGGATGGAATCAAGGATGAAGTCCATATATATGAAGATATATTTGTTGTATGCTTTGGAGTTAAATGACAATTCCTATGGAGCATCAAGTGCATTGAATGTTATATGAAGATATGTTCCATAGTGATGCTTGAAGTGCATTGGGTTGTTTTGTGAAGTCTGCCATCAAAGCATTTGAAGAAGTCCTCATGGTATCCTTCTTTGGATACCCCTTGCACACGGGCTTGTACCATGCGCATGGGGTCGAGTGTCAACTCTCTGGATACCCCGTGATCACGAGGCCTAGCTGTTGGCTCTCGAGATCCCATATCTAGTGAGGTTTCAAGTTGGTATTTGAGTACTTCTATTGAATCCATCAAGATTGATTTCTATGCCTAATCTAATTATGTTCATGGTGGAGTTCATTGGAGGATGTCAAAGACTGACATATTTGGGCTTTTAAAGATCAAGGGCTTGAGAGAATAATCAAAGAGAAGAATTCAAGTTATGGTTTCAAGAAAAGATCATGGTGAGCTCATGTGTTGGGTTTAGGTTGATCATGTCTTGAAGCAACCAACTAGAGTGAAATATTCATTGTGCCTCTCAAGATATTATGATGGTGGACTTTTAAGGATCAAGGGTTTGACAGAATAATCAAAGAGAAGAATTCAAGTTATGATTCAAGACCAGATCATGGTGAGCTCACGTGTTGGGTTTCAGTTGATCAAGTCTTAAAGCAAGCAACTAGAGTGAAGAATTCATTATGCCTCTCAAGAGATTGTGATGGAGTTTTTAGAAGGGCAAGTGGTGATCAAGATGATATTCATAGTGGAACTTGATATGGTCATGAAAGAGTCTTTGGTGATATTGTCTTGAAGCAATGAAAGGAAATGAAGAGTTCATTGTGGCTTTCAAGAAACCAAGATGGAGCTTGGAGTAAAGATGTTGGTTGGCCAAGATGAAGCTCGAAGATTATCTCTAGATGGTCAACTCTCAAAGCGCAAACATTGTACCACGTGGGATCAAGTGATCTAGTGGTATGGTAAGTAATTGTGAATTGTGCTTTGTTACCTAACCCATACTATGTGTTTGTTATGTCTATGTGGGTTAGGTGTTTCTCATGGGCTTGCATCAAAAGGAAAGATCTCAAGTAGCCTATGTGTGGATGACATCAAGTGGTGATGGTCATCGGGTTCGAGGAGTCCAAGTGCAAGATGAGAAGCCAGAGGTTATATGCTTTGAAGCTTGCGGTCCACATCATGATAATGCTCATGTGAAGATGGGCTTAAGTTAAGGCTTCCCTCATTGCAATATGAGGAAGCAATTCAAGCATCTTCACCAAGTGGTTGTGGACAAGAAAGGGATTCCAACTTGAGACAAGCATTGGAGTCATCACCAAGCTCAAGTTGAATATGCAAGGCAAAGGTATACCTTAGCTAGGTTTTCTTAGTTTTTCCGGTCTCATGGTTCTTGGAGGGAGACCGGATTATAGGTTTGATAGCCATACTATCAAGAGGGACTCTCGGGCAAGTAGCTTGATCATGTCGCATGTAGAGAGCTGAAACCTTTGCATTAATTTCATAATTATTTCTTTTTGATCTTGGGTGGTTCTCTATGTGAGGACCTTGGGCTTTTCCATAGCTTCAAAACGAGTCCAAGATCATCGAATTCGGAGTCCGTATGCCAAAGTTATCACAGTTTTAGTGGGCTGCTGTAGGCTGTTCTGGGTACCCCGTGGACACGGGGTTTTTGACCCCCGTGGGCACGGGGCCCCATGGACACGGGCTTGTATCATGCGCACGGGACCCGGTGGGCACGGGGTGTCCAGGAAGTGTCCGTTGGAGCCTCAACGGCTAGTTTTGGAAGTTGGCTATAAAAGAGCCCTTCCTCCCCACCAGTTTGGGGGTTGTTCATTCACATTCTAAACATCATTTTGAGCCTCTTACCACCTCTCCCAAACCCCTATCTCCCCTCTAAGTGAAGGGGTATTTGTGGATGGATCTTGGAGTCATTTGTAGATTTCCTCCATTGCATTCCCTCTCTTCAATCCCGTACTTTCTTGAGTTGCATCTTGTGAGATTGAGAGAGTGATTTGAGCATTTGTTGCTTGACCTTGCATTGCATTTGTTGCTTTGGTTTGAGCCCCCCGCATCGATTTTTCGAGTGAGAGCCCGTGAGTTTATTACTCTTGGAGGCTTCGCCTCTTAGATGGTTTGGTGATACATTGAGAAGATTGTGAAGAGGCCTATGTGGCCCAGGTTCCCCCGGAAGCTTCCTTTTGTGGTGTGCTCCGGGGAAGGGTGTTGAAGTGGCCTAGGTGGTCAAGTTCCTCCGGAAGCTTCCGTGGTTGTGGTGTGCTCCGGATAAGTTTGTAAAGGTGTGGTGGTCGCCTTCAAGACCAACCCCGAGTGAACCGAGGCTCATCCGTTGGGGGTGACTCGGAAGGGAGAATACGGTGAGTCACTTGGTGACGCCCCGGAGCTTTGGCTTTGGCACCGCTCTAACGGATATTAGCACTCTCATGAGTGTGAACTTCGGGATAAATCCGCGTCTCTGACTCACTTGTGGTTATCTCATACCCACACCATTTACTTGCCGCAATTCATACTTGCTCATATTGATATATCTTGTGCTAGTTGAATTGCTTAGTACTTCCTACATTTCCTTATCTTGTGATATAGTTTGTGCTTGCTAGTTTCTTTTAGTGCATATCTTGTTTAGCATAGGTTGTTGGTGCACTTAGTTGAGCCTAGCATATTTAGGATTTGTGCAAGAAAAGTTTCCGTTAGTGTAATTCTGCATTAGGATAAAGCCAAATCCGTAAAAGTTTTAAAACGCCTATTCACCCCCCTCTAGTCGTCATCTAGATCATTTCAGCCGGAGAGCCGGAGGAGTGCGAAGAAGAGCGTGATGAGGAGGAAGTAGAGGAGGCGCCGAACCTCCTGGGCAACCATTGCCCGTCGCGTCGGCGGTGAGCCGTGGCTGTGGCGGCCGCCCTCGTCGGGGGGTATGCCAACGGCGGGTCGTTGTCGCCCTCGAGGTACGTCAGAATGCCCTCGAGGATTCGGCCGGCGACATCCTGAAGGAAATATGCCCTAGAGGCAATAATAAAGTTATTATTTATTTCCATATATCATGATAAATGTTTATTATTCATGCTAGAATTGTATTAACCGGAAACATAATACATGTGTGAATACATAGACAAACAGAGTGTCACTAGTATGCCTCTACTTGACTAGCTCATTAATCAAAGATGGTTATGTTTCCTAACCATGGACAAAGAGTTGTCATTTGATTAATGGGATCACACCATTAGTTGAATGATCTGATTGACATGACCCATTCCATTAGCTTAGCACCCGATCGTTTAGTATATTGCTATTGCTTTCTTCATGACTTATACATGTTCCTATGACTATGAGATTATGCAACTCCCGTTTGCCGGAGGAACACTTTGTGTGCTACCAAACGTCACAACGTAAATGGGTGATTATAAAGGTACTCTACAGGTGTCTCCAAAGGTACATGTTGGGTTGGCGTATTTTGAGATTAGGATTTGTCACTCCGATTGTCGGAGAGGTATCTCTGGGCCCTCTCGGTAATGCACATCACATAAGCCTTGCAAGCATTGCAACTAATGAGTTAGTTGCGAGATGATGTATTACGGAACGAGTAAAGAGACTTGCCGGTAACGAGATTGAACTAGGTATTGAGATACCGACGATCGAATCTCGGGCAAGTAACATACCGGTGACAAAGGGAACAACGTATGTTGTTATGCGGTCTGACCGATAAAGATCTTCGTAGAATATGTAGGAGCCAATATGAGCATCCAGGTTCCGCTATTGGTTATTGACCGGAGACGTGTCTCGGTCATGTCTACGTTGTTCTCAAACCCGTAGGGTCCGCACGCTTAAGGTTTCGATGACAGTTATATTATGAGTTTATGAGTTTTGATGTACCGAAGCTAGTTCGGATTCCCGGATGTGATCACGGACATGACGAGGAGTCTCGAAATGGTCGAGACATAAAGATTGATATATTGGACGGCTATATTCGGGCACCGGAAGTG
Organism: Triticum urartu; assembly: GCF_003073215.2. Classification (NCBI taxonomy): domain Eukaryota; kingdom Viridiplantae; phylum Streptophyta; class Magnoliopsida; order Poales; family Poaceae; genus Triticum; species Triticum urartu. Next base: position 487,044,147 of record NC_053027.1, read on the forward strand.
TTCCGGGTGATTTCGGAGAAAACCGGAGAGCCGGAGGGTTACCGGAACCCCCCGGGAGAAGTAATGGGCCATATGGGCCTTAGTGGAGAGAGAGAGGGGCAGCCAAAGGTGGGCCGCGTGCCTCCTCCCCCTGGTCCGAATTGGACTAGGAGAGGGGGGGGGGGGCGGCGCCCCCCTTTCCTTCTCCCTCCCCACTTCTTTCCCCCTCCTAGTAGGAGTCCTACTCCTACTAGGAGGAGGACTCCTCCTTGGCGCGCCATAGAGGCCGGCCGGCCTCCTCCCCTTGATCCTTTATATACGGGGGCAGGGGGCACCCCTTGACACACAAGTTGATCCACGTGATCATATTCTTAGCCGTGTGCGGTGCCCCCTTCCACCATAGTCCTCGATAATATTGTAGCGGTGCTTAGGCGAAGCCCTGCGACAGTAGAACATCAAGATCATCACCACGCCGTCGTGCTGACGGAACTCTTCCCCGACACTTTGCTGGATCGGAGTCCGGGGATCGTCATCGAGCTGAACGTGTGCTAGAACTCGGAGGTGCCGTAGTTTCGGTGCTTGATCGGTCGGGCCGTGGAGACGTACGACTACATCAACTAAGTTAACGCTTCCGTTGTCGATCTACAAGGGTACGTAGATCACACTCTCCCCCTCTCGTTGCTATGCATCACCATGATCTTGCGTGTGCGTAGGATTTTTTTTGAAATTACTACGAAACCCAACAGTGGCATCCGAGCCTAGGTTTTATATGTTGATGTTATATGCACGAGTAGAACACAAATGAGTTGTGGGCGATATAAGTCATACTGCTTACCAGCATGTCATACTTTGGTTCGGCGGTATTGTTGGACGAAGTGGCCCGGACCGACATTACGCGTACGCTTACGCGAGACCGGTTCTCCCGACGTGCTTTGCACATAGGTGGCTTGCGGGTGACAGTTTCTCCAACTTTAGTTGAACCGAGTGTGGCTACGCCCGGTCCTTGCGAAGGTTAAAACAACACCAACTTGACAAACTATTGTTGTGGTTTTGATGCGTAGGTAAGATTGGTTCTTGCTTAAGCCCGTAGCAGCCACGTAAAACTTGCAACAACAAAGTAGAGGACGTCTAACTTGTTTTTGCAGGGCATGTTGTGATGTGATATGGTCAAGACATGATGCTAAATTTTATTGTATGAGATGATCATGTTTTGTAACCGAGTTATCGGCAACTGGCAGGAGCCATATGGTTGTCACTTTATTGTATGCAATGCAATCGCGCTGTAATGCTTTACTTTATCACTAAGCGGTAGCGATAGTCGTGGAAGCATAAGATTGGCGAGACGACAACGATGCTACGATGGAGATCAAGGTGTCGCGCCGATGACGATGGTGATCACGACGGTGCTTCGAAGATGGAGATCACAAGCACAAGATGATGATGGCCATATCATATCACTTATATTGATTGCATGTGATGTTTATCTTTTATGCATCTTATCTTGCTTTGATTGACGGTAGCATTATAAGATGATCTCTCACTAATTATCAATAAGTGTTCTCCCTGAGTATGCACCGTTGCGAAAGTTCTTCGTGCTGAGACACCACGTGATGATCGGGTGTGATAGGCTCTACGTTCAAATACAACGGGTGCAAAACAGTTGCACACGCGGAATACTCAGGTTATACTTGACGAGCCAAGCATATACAGATATGGCCTCAGAACACGGAGACCGAAAGGTCGAGCGTGAATCATATAGTAGATATGATCAACATAGTGACGTTCACCAATGAAACTACTGTTGGAAATATGCCCTAGAGGCAATAATAAAAGCATTATTATTATATTTCCTTGTTCATGATAATTGTCTTTATTCCTGCTATAATTGTGTTATCCGGAAATCGTAATACATGTGTGAATAACAGACACCAACATGTCCCTAGTAAGCCTCTAGTTGACTAGCTCGTTGATCAACAGATAGTCATGGTTTCCTGACTATGGACATTGGATGTCATTGATAATGAGATCACATCATTAGGAGAATGATGTGATGGACAAGACCCAATCCTAAACATAGCATAAGATCGTATAGTTCGTTTGCTAGAGTTTTCCAATGTCAAGTATCTTTTCCTTAGACCATGAGATCGTGTAACTCCCGGGTACCGTAGGAGTGCTTTGGGTATACCAAACGTCACAACGTAACTGGGTGACTATAAAGGTAGACTACGGGTATCTCCGAAAGTGTCTGTTGGGTTGACATGGATCAAGACTGGGATTTGTCACTCCGTATGACGGAGAGGTATCACTGGGCCCACTCGGTAATGCATCATCATTATGAGATCAAAGTGACCAAGTGTCTGGTCACGGGATCATGCATTACGGTACGAGTAAAGTGACTTGCCGGTAACGAGATTGAACGAGGTATGGGGATACCAACGATCGAATCTCGGGCAAGTAACATATCGATTGACAAAGGGAATTGCATACGGGGTTGCTTGAATCCTCGACATCGTGGTTCATCCGATGAGATCATCGTGGAGCATGTGGGAGCCGACATGGGTATCCAGATCCCGCTGTTGGTTATTGACCGGAGAGTCATCTCGGTCATGTCTGCATGTCTCCCGAACCCGTAGGGTCTACACACTTAAGGTTCGGTGACGCTAGGGTTGTAGGGATATGTATATGTAGTAACCCGAATGTTGTTCGGAGTCCCGGATGAGATCCCGGACGTTACGAGGAGTTCCGGAATGGTCTGGAGGTAAAGAATTATATATAGGAAGTCCTGTTTCGGCCATCGGGACAAGTTTCGGGGTTATCGGTATTGTACCGAGACCACCGGAAGGGTCCCGGGGGGTCCATCGGGTGGGTCCACCTACCCCGGGGGGGCACATGGGCTGTAGGGGGTGCGCCTTGGCCCACATGGGCTGTAGGGGGTGCGCCTTGGCCTACATGGGCCAAGGGCACCAGCCCCAAGAGGCCCATGCGCCCAGGGTTTCCAAAGGGGGAGAGTCCCACTAGTGGAAGGCACCTCCTAGGTGCCTTGGGGGGGAGGGAAACCTCCCCTTGGCCGCCGCCCCCCTAGGAGATTGGATCTCCTAGGGCCGGCGCCCCCCCTTGGCCCTCCTATATATAGTGGGGGAAGGAGGGCTTTTGAGCCACGCCTTTGGTTGCCTCCTTCTCCTCTCCAATACCTCCTCCTCCTCCATAGCGCTTGGCGAAGCCCTGACGGAGTACTGCCGCTCCATCACCACCACGCCGTCATGCTGCTGCTGGAGCCATCTTTCTCAACCTCTCCTTCCCTCTTGCTGGATCAAGAAGAAGGAGACGTTACGCTGACCGTACGTGTGTTGAACTCGGAGGTGCCGTCCGTTCGGCGCTAGGATCTTCGGTGATTTGGATCACGTCGTGTACGACTTCCTCATCCCCGTTCTTTGAACGCTTCCGCGCGTGATCTACAAAGGTATGTAGATGCAATCCAATCAATCGTTGCTAGATGAACACATAGATGGATCTTGGTGAAACCGTAGGAAAATTTTTGTTTTCTGCAACGTTCCCCAACAGTGGTATCAGAGCTAGGTCTATGCGTAGTTCTTCTTGCGCGAGTAGAACACAATTAGTTGTGGGCGTAGATTTGTCAACTTTCTTGCCGTTACTAGTCTTTTCTTGCTTCAACGGCATTGTGAGATGAAGCGGCCCGGACCAACCTTACACGTACGCTTACGTGAGACCGGTTCCACCGACTAACATGCACTAGTTGCATAAGGTGGCTGGCGGGTGTCTGTCTCTCCCACTTTAGTTGGAGCGGATTCGATGAAAAGGGTCCTTATGAAGGGTAAATAGAAGTTGACAAATCACGTTGTGGCTTTAACATAGGTAAGAAGACGTTCTTGCTAGAACCCTAAATCAGCCACGTAAAACTTGCAACAACAATTAGAGGACGTCTAACTTGTTTTTGCAGCAAGTGGTTTGTGATATGATATGGCCAAAGTTGTGATGAATGATGAATGATCTATATGTGATGTATGAAATGTTCATGCTATTGTAATAGGAATCACGACTTGCATGTCGATGAGTATGACAACCGGCACGAGCCATAGGAGTTGTCTTTATTCTTTTATATGACCTGCGTGTCATCGAGAGACGCCATGTAAATTACTTTACTTTATTGCTAAACGCGTTAGCCATAGTAGTAGAAGTAATAGTTGGCGAGCAACTTCATGGAGACACGATGATGGAGATCATGATGATGGAGATCATGGTGTCAAGCCGGTGACAAGATGATCATGGAGCCCCAAGATGGAGATCAAAGGAGCTATGTGATATTGGCCATATCATGTCACTATTATTATTTGATTGCATGTGATGTTTATCATGTTTTGCATCTTGTTTGCTTAGAACGACGGTAGTAAATAAGATTATCCCTCATAATAATTTCAAGAAAGTGTTCCCCCTAACTGTGCACCGTTGCGATAGTTCGTTGTTTCAATGCACCACGTGATGATCGGGTGTTTGATTCAAAACGTTCACATACAACGGGTGTAAGACAGATTTACACATGCAAACACTTAGGTTGACTTGACGAGCCTAGCATGTGTATAGACATGGCCTCGGAACACAGAAGACCGAAAGGTTGAGCATGAGTCGTATAGAAGATACGATCAACATGAAGATGTTCACCGACGTTGACTAGTCCGTCTAACGTGATGATCGGACACGGCCTAGTTGACTCGGATCATGTTATACTTAGATGACTAGAAGAGGGATGTCTATCTAAGTGGGATTTCATTGAATAATTTGATTAGATGAACTTAATTATCATGAACTTAGTCTAAAATCTTTACAATATGTCTTGTAGATCAAATGGCCAACGTTGTCCTCAACTTCAACGCGTTCCTAGAGAAAACCAAGCTGAAAGACGATGGCAGCAACTATACGGACTGGGTCCGGAACCTGAGGATCATCCTCATAGCTGCCAAGAAAGACTATGTCCTACAAGCACCGCTAGGTGAAGCACCCGTCCCACAAAACCAAGACGTTATGAACGCTTGGCAGACACGTGCTGACGACTACTCCCTCGTTCAGTGCGGCATGCTTTACAGCTTAGAGCCGGGGCTCCAAAAGCGTTTTGAGAGACATGGAGCATATGAGATGTTCGAAGAGCTGAAAATGGTTTTTCAAGCTCATGCCCGGATCGAGAGATATGAAGTCTCCGATAAATTCTTCAGCTGTAAGATGGAGGAAAATAGTTCTGTCAGTGAGCACATACTCACTATGTCTGGGTTACATAACCGCTTGTCTCAGCTCAGAGTTAATCTCCCGGATGATGCGGTCATTGACAGAATCCTCCAGTCGCTTCCACCAAGCTACAAGATCTTTGTGATAAACTTCAACATGCAGGGGATGCAAAAGACCATTCCTGAGTTATTCTCAATGCTGAAATCAGCGGAGGTAGAAGTCAAGAAGGAACATCAAGTGTTGATGGTCAATAAAACCACTAAGTTCAAGAAAGGCAAGGGTAAAAAGAACTTCAAGAAGGACGGCAAAGGAGTTGCCGCGCCCGGCAAGCAAGCTGCTGGGAAGAAGCTAAAGAATGGACCCAAGCCCGAGACTGAGTGCTTTTATTGCAAGGGAAGTGGTCACTGGAAGCGGAACTGCCCCAAATACTTAGCGGACAAGAAGGCCGGCAAAACAAAAGGTATATATGATATACATGTAATTGATGTGTACCTTACTAGTACCCGTAGTAGCTCCTGGGTATTTGATACCGGTGCAGTTGCTCACATTTGTAACTCAAAGCAGGGGCTGCGGAATAAGTGGAGACTGGCAAAGGACGAGGTGACGATGCGCGTCGGGAATGGTTCCAAGGTCAATGTGATCGCCGTCGGCACGCTACCTCTACATTTACCTACGGGATTAGTTTTAAACCTCAATAACTGTTATTTAGTGCCAGCTTTGAGCATGAACATTGTATCGGGATCTCGTTTAATTCGAGATGGCTACTCATTTAAATCCGAGAATAACGGTTGTTCTATTTATATGAGAGATATGTTTTATGGTCATGCTCCTATGGTGAAAGGTTTATTCTTAATGAATCTCGAGCGTAATGCTACACATATTCATAGTGTGAGTACCAAAAGATGTAAAGTTGATAATGATAGTCCCACATACTTGTGGCACTGCCGCCTTGGTCACATAGGTGTCAAACGCATGAAGAAGCTCCATGCAGATGGACTTTTAGAGTCTCTTGATTACGAATCATTTGACATGTGCGAACCATGCCTCATGGGTAAGATGACCAAGACTCCGTTCTCAGGAACAATGGAGCGAGCAACCGACTTATTGGAAATCATACATACTGATGTGTGCGGTCCAATGAGTGTTGAGGCTCGCGGTGGCTATCGTTATTTTCTCACCCTCACTGATGATTTGAGTAGATATGGGTATATCTACTTAATGAAACACAAGTCTGAAACCTTTGAAAAGTTCAAGGAATTTCAGAGTGAGGTTGAGAATCAACGTGACAGGAAAATCAAGTTTCTACGATCAGATCGTGGAGGAGAATACTTGAGTCACGAATTTGGTACACACTTAAGAAAATGTGGAATAGTTTCACAACTCACGCCGCCTGGAACACCTCAGCGTAATGGTGTGTCCGAACGTCGTGATCGCACTCTATTAGATATGGTACGATCTATGATGTCTCTTACCGATTTACCGCTATCTTTTTGGGGCTATGCTTTAGAGACTGCCGCATTCACTTTAAATAGGGCTCCGTCGAAATCCGTTGAGACGACACCGTTTGAATTATGGTTTGGGAAGAAACCTAAGCTGTCGTTTCTAAAAGTTTGGGGATGCGATGCTTATGTCAAGAAACTTCAACCTGAAAAGCTCGAACCCAAGTCGGAAAAATGCGTCTTCATAGGATACCCTAAAGAAACTGTAGGGTATACCTTCTACCTCAGATCCGAAGGCAAGATCTTTGTTGCCAAGAATGGATTCTTTCTAGAGAAAGAGTTTCTCTCGAAAGAAGTAAGTGGGAGGAAAGTAGAACTTGATGAAGTGTTACCTCTTGAACCGGAAAATGGCACAACTCAAGAAAATGTTCCTGAGGTGCCTGCACCAACTAGAGAGGAAGTTATTGATGATGATCAAGATACTTCTGATCAAGCTCCTACTGAAATTCGAAGGTCCACAAGGACACGTTCCGCACCAGAGTGGTACGGCAACCCTGTCTTGGAAATCATGTTGTTAGACAACGGTGAACCTTCGAACTATGAAGAAGCGATGGCGGGCCCGGATTCCGACAAATGGCTAGAAGCCATGAAATCCGAGATAGGATCCATGTATGAAAACGAAGTATGGACTTTGACTGACTTGCCCGTTGAACGGCGGAGCCATAGAAAATAAATGGATCTTTAAGAAGAAGACAGACGCGGATGGTAATGTGACCATCTATAAAGCTCGGCTTGTCGCTAAGGGTTATCGACAAGTTCAAGGGGTTGACTATGATGAGACTTTCTCACCGGTAGCGAAGCTGAAGTCCGTCCGAATCATGTTAGCAATTGCCGCATTCTACGATTATGAGATATGGCAAATGGACGTCAAAACGGCATTCCTTAATGGTTTCCTTAAGGAAGAATTGTATATGATGCAGCCGGAAGGTTTTGTCGATCCTAAGAATGCTAACAAGGTGTGCAAGCTCCAACGCTCGATTTATGGGCTGGTGCAAGCATCTCAGAGTTGGAACATTCGCTTTGATGAGATGATCAAAGCGTTTGGGTTTACGCAGACTTATGGAGAAGCCTGCGTTTACAAGAAAGTGAGTGGGAGCTCTGTAGCATTTCTCATACTATATGTAGATGACGTACTTTTGATGGGAAATGATATAGAACTCTTGGACAGCATCAAGGCCTACTTGAATAAGAGTTTTTCAATGAAGGACCTTGGAGAAGCTGCTTATATATTAGGCATCAAGATCTACAGAGATAGATCAAGACGCCTCATAGGTCTTTCACAAAGCACATACCTTGATAAGATATTGAAGAAGTTCAATATGGATCAGTCTAAGAAGGGGTTCTTGCCTGTGCTACAAGGTGTGAAATTGAGCTCAGCTCAATGTCCGACCACGGCAGAAGATATAGAAGAGATGAGTGTCATCCCCTATGCCTCAGCCATAGGTTCTATTATGTATGCCATGCTGTGTACCAGACTTGATGTAAACCTTGCCGTAAGTTTGGTAGGAAGGTACCAAAGTAATCCCGGCAAGGAACACTGGACAGCGGTCAAGAATATCCTGAAGTACCTGAAAAGGACTAAGGAAATGTTTCTCGTCTATGGAGGTGACGAAGAGCTCGTCGTAAAGGGTTACGTCGACACTAGCTTCGACACAGATCTGGATGACTCCAAGTCACAAACCGGATACGTGTATATTTTGAATGGTGGGGCAGTAAGCTGGTGCAGTTGCAAGCAGAGCATCGTGGCGGGATCTACATGTGAAGCGGAGTACATGGCAGCCTCGGAGGCAGCACATGAAGCAATTTGGGTGAAGGAGTTCATCACCGACCTAGGAGTCATACCCAATGTGTCGGGGCCGATCAAGCTCTTCTGTGACAACACTGGAGCTATTGCTCTTGCCAAGGAGCCCAGGTTTCACAAGAAGACAAGGCACATCAAGCGTCCCTTCAACTCCATTCGTGAAAATGTTCAAGATGGAGACATAGAGATTTGTAAAGTACATACAGACCTGAATGTAGCAGATCCGTTGACTAAACCTCTCCCTAGAGCAAAACATGATCAACACCAGAATTCCATGGGTGTTCGATTCATCACAATGTAACTAGATTATTGACTCTAGTGCAAGTGGGAGACTGTTGGAAATATGCCCTAGAGGCAATAATAAAAGCATTATTATTATATTTCCTTGTTCATGATAATTGTCTTTATTCATGCTATAATTGTGTTATTCAAAAATCGTAATACATGTGTGAATAACAGACACCAACATGTCCCTAGTAAGCCTCTAGTTGACTAGCTCGTTGATCAACAGATAGTCATGGTTTCCTGACTATGGACATTGGATGTCATTGATAACGAGATCACATCATTAGGAGAATGATGTGATGGACAAGACCCAATCCTAAACATAGCATAAGATCGTATAGTTCGTTTGCTAGAGTTTTCCAATGTCAAGTATCTTTTCCTTAGACCATGAGATCGTGTAACTCCCGGGTACCGTAGGAGTGCTTTGGGTATACCAAATGTCACAACGTAACTGGGTGACTATAAAGGTAGACTACGGGTATCTCCGAAAGTGTCTGTTGGGTTGACATGGATCAAGACTGGGATTTGTCACTCCGTATGACGGAGAGGTATCACTGGGCCCACTCGGTAATGCATCATCATTATGAGATCAAAGTGACCAAGTGTCTGGTCACGGGATCATGCATTACGGTACGAGTAAAGTGACTTGCCGGTAACGAGATTGAACGAGGTATGGGGATACCGATGATCGAATCTCGGGCAAGTAACATATCGATTGACAAAGGGAATTGCATACGGGGTTGCTTGAATCCTTGACATCGTGGTTCATCCGATGAGATCATCGTGGAGCATGTGTGAGCCGACATGGGTATCCAGATCCCGCTGTTGGTTATTGACCGGAGAGTCGTCTCGGTCATGTCTGCATGTCTCCCGAACCCGTAGGGTCTACACACTTAAGGTTCGGTGACGCTAGGGTTGTAGGGATATGTATATGCAGTAACCCGAATGTTGTTCGGAGTCCCGGATGAGATCCCGGACGTTACGAGGAGTTCCGGAATGGTCCGGAGGTAAAGAATTATATATAGGAAGTCCTGTTTCGGCCATCGGGACAAGTTTCGGGGTTATCAGTATTGTACCGGGACCACCGGAAGGGTCCCGGGGGTCCACCGGGTGGGTCCACCTGCCCCGGGGGGCCACATGGGCTGTAGGGGGTGCGCCTTGGCCCACATGGGCTGTAGGGGGTGCGCCTTGGCCTACATGGGCCAAGGGCACCAGCCCCAAGAGGCCCATGCGCCCAGGGTTTCCAAAGGGGGAGAGTCCCACTAGTGGAAGGCACCTCCTAGGTGCCTTGGGGGGGAGGGAAACCTCCCCTTGGCCGCCGCCCCCCTAGGAGATTGGATCTCCTAGGGCCGGCGCCCCCCTTGGCCCTCCTATATATAGTGGGGGAAGGAGGGCTTTTGAGCCACGCCTTTGGTTGCCTCCTTCTCCCTCTCCAATGCCTCCTCCTCCTCCATAGCGCTTGGCGAAGCCCTGACGGAGTACTGCAACTCCATCACCACCACGCCGTCGTGCTGCTGCTGGAGCCATCTTTCTCAACCTCTCCTTCCCTCTTGCTGGATCAAGAAGAAGGAGACGTTACGCTGACCGTACGTGTGTTGAACACGGAGGTGCCGTCCGTTCGGCGCTAGGATCTTCGGTGATTTGGATCACGTCGTGTACGACTTCCTCATCCCCGTTCTTTGAACGCTTCCGCGCGTGATCTACAAAGGTATGTAGATGCAATCCAATCAATCGTTGCTAGATGAACACATAGATGGATCTTGGTGAAACCGTAGGAAATTTTTTGTTTTCTGCAACGTTCCCCAACAACTACTCCATCTCACGTGATGATCGGACATGGTTTAGTTGATTTGGATCACGTAATCACTTAGAGGATTAGAGGGATGTCTATCTAAGTGGGAGTTCTTTAAGTAAATTATTTGAACCTAAATTTATCATGAAACTTAGTACCTGATAGTATCTTGCTTGTTTATGCTTGATTGTAGATAGATGGCCCGTGCTGTTGTTCCGTTGAATTTTAATGCGTTCCTTGAGAAAGCAAAGTTGAAAGATGATGGTAGCAATTACACGGACTGGGTCCGTAACTTGAGGATTATCCTCATTGCTGCACAAAAGAATTACATCCTGGAAGCACCGCTGGGTGCCAGGCCTGCTGCTGGAGCAACACCAGATGTTATGAACGTCTGGCAGAGCAAAGCTGATGACTACTTGATAGTTCAGTGTGCCATGCTTTACGGCTTAGAATCGGGACTTCAACGACGTTTTGAACGTCATGGAGCATATGAGATGTTCCAGGAGTTGAAGTTAATATTTCAAGCAAATGCCCGGATTGAGAGATATGAAGTCTCCAATAAGTTCTATAGCTGCAAGATGGAGGAGAACAGTTCTGTCAGTGAGCATATACTCAAAATGCCTGGGTATAATAATCACCTGATTCAATTGGGAGTTAATCTTCCAGATGATTGCGTCATTGACAGAATTCTCCAATCACTGCCACCAAGCTATAAGAGCTTCGTGATGAACTATAATATGCAAGGGATGAATAAGACTATTCCCGAGCTCTTCGCAATGCTGAAAGCTGCGGAGGTAGAAATCAAGAAGGAGCATCAAGTGTTGATGGTCAACAAGACCACTAGTTTCAAGAAAAAGGGCAAAGGGAAGAAGAAGGGGAACTTCAAAAAGAACAGCAAGCAAGTTGCTACTCAAGAGAAGAAACCCAAACCTGGACCTAAGCCTGAAACTGAGTGCTTCTACTGCAAGCAGACTAGTCACTGGAAGCGGAACTGCCCCAAGTATTTGGCGGATAAGAAGGATGGCAAGGTGAACAAAGGTATATGTGATATACATGTTATTGATGTGTACCTTACTAATGCTCGCAGTAGCACCTGGGTATTTGATACTGGTTCTGTTGCTAATATTTGCAACTCGAAACAGGGACTACGGATTAAGTGAAGATTGGCTAAGGACGAGGTGACGATGCGCGTGGGAAACGGTTCCAAAGTCGATGTGATCGCAGTCGGCACGCTACCTCTACATCTACCTTCGGGATTAATATTAGACCTAAATAATTGTTATTTGGTGCCAGCGTTAAGCATGAACATTATATCTGGATCTTGTTTGATGCGAGACGGTTATTCATTTAAATCTGAGAATAATGGTTGTTCCATTTATATGAGTAATATCTTTTATGGTCATGCACCCTTAAAGAGTGGTCTATTTTTATTGAATCTCCATAGTAGTGACACACATATTCATAGTGTTGAAGCCAAAAGATGCAGAGTTGATAATGATAGTGCAACTTATTTGTGGCACTGCCGTTTAGGTCATATCGGTGTAAAGCGCATGAAGAAACTCCATACTGATGGACTTTTGGAACCACTTGATTATGAATCACTTGGTACTTGCGAACCGTGCCTCATGGGCAAGATGACTAAAACACCGTTCTCCGGTACTATGGAGAGAGTAACAGATTTGTTGGAAATCATACATACAGATGTATGTGGTCCGATGAATATTGAGGCTCGTGGCGGATATCATTATTTTCTCACCTTCACAGATGACTTAAGCAGATATGGGTATATCTACTTAATGAAACATAAGTCTGAAACGTTTGAAAAGTTCAAAGAATTTCAGAGTGAGGTTGAAAATCATCGTAACAAGAAAATAAAGTTTCTACGATCTGATCGTGGAGGAGAATATTTGAGTTACGAGTTTGGTGTACATTTGAAACAATACGGAATAGTTTCGCAACTCACGCCACCCGGAACACCACAGCGTAATGGTGTGTCCGAACGTCGTAATCGTACTTTACTAGATATGGTGCGATCTATGATGTCTCTTACTGATTTACCGCTATCGTTTTGGGGTTATGCTTTGGAGACGGCTGCATTCACGTTAAATAGGGCACCATCAAAATCCGTTGAGACGACGCCTTATGAACTATGGTTTGGCAAGAAACCAAAGTTGTCGTTTCTGAAAGTTTGGGGCTGCGATGCGTATGTGAAAAAGCTTCAACCTGATAAGCTCGAACCCAAATCGAAGAAATGTATCTTCATAGGATATCCAAAGGAGACTATTGGATACACCTTCTATCACAGATCCGAAGGCAAGACTTTTGTTGCTAAGTTCGGAAACTTTCCGGAGAAGGAGTTTCTCTCGAAAGAAGTGAGTGGGAGGAAAGTAGAACTTGACGAGGTAACTGTACCTGCTCCCTTTTTGGAAAGTAGTGCATCACAGAAAACTGTTTCTGTGACACCTACACCAGTTAGTGAGGAAGCTAATGATGATGATCATGAAACTCCAGAACAAGATACTACTGAACCTCGTAGATCAACCAGAGTGAGATCCGCGCCAGAGTGGTACGGTAATCCTGTTCTAGAAGTCATGCTACTAGATCATGATGAACCTACGAACTATGAAGAAGCGATGGTGAGCCCAGATTCCGCAAAATGGCTTGAAGCCATGAAATCTGAGATGGGATCCATGTATGAGAACAAAGTATGGACTTTGGTTGACTTGCCCGATGATCGGAAAGCAATTGAGAATAAATGGATCTTCAAGAAGAAGACTGACGCTGACGGTAATATTACTGTCTACAAAGCTCGACTTGTCGCAAAAGGTTTTCGGCAAGTTCAAGGGATTGACTACGATGAGACCTTCTCACCCGTAGCGATGCTTAAGTCTGTTCGAATCATGTTAGCAATCGCCGCATTTTATGATTATGAAATTTGGCAGATGGATGTCAAAACTGCATTCCTGAATGGATTTCTGGAAGAAGAGTTGTATATGATGCAACCAGAAGGTTTTGTCGATCCAGAGGGAGCTAACAAAGTGTGCAAGCTCCAGCGATCCATTTATGGACTGGTGCAAGCCTCTCGGAGTTGGAATAAACGCTTTGATAGTGTGATCAAAGCATTTGGTTTTATACAAACTTTTGGAGAAGCCTGTATTTACAAGAAAGTGAGTGGGAGCTCTGTAGCATTTCTGATATTATATGTGGATGACATATTACTAATTGGAAATGATATAGAATTTCTGGATAGCATAAAGGGATACTTGAATAAGAGTTTTTCGATGAAAGACCTCGGTGAAGCTGCTTACATATTAGGCATTAAGATCTATAGAGATAGATCAAGACGCTTAATTGGACTTTCACAAAGCACATACCTTGACAAAGTTTTGAAGAAGTTCAAAATGGATCAAGCAAAGAAAGGGTTCTTACCTGTGTTACAAGGTGTGAAGTTGAGTAAGACTCAATGCCCGACCACTGCAGAAGATAGAGAGAAAATGAAAGATGTTCCCTATGCTTCAGCCATAGGCTCTATCATGTATGCAATGCTGTGTACCAGACCTGATGTGTGCCTTGCTATAAGTCTAGCAGGAAGGTACCAAAGTGATCCAGGAGTGGATCACTGGACAGCGGTCAAGAACATCCTGAAATACCTGAAAAGGACTAAGGATATGTTTCTCATATATGGAGGTGACAAAGAGCTCATCGTAAAAGGTTACGTTGATGCAAGCTTTGACACTGATCCGGACGATTCTAAATCGCAAACCGGATACGTGTTTACATTAAACGGTGGAGCTGTCAGTTGGTGCAGTTCTAAACAAAGCGTTGTGGCGGGATCTACATGTGAAGCGGAGTACATAGCTGCTTCGGAAGCAGCAAATGAAGGAGTCTGGATGAAGGAGTTCATATCCGATCTAGGTGTCATACCTAGTGCATCGGGTCCAATGAAAATCTTTTGTGACAATACTGGTGCAATTGCCTTGGCAAAGGAATCCAGATTTCACAAGAGAACCAAGCACATCAAGAGACGCTTCAATTCCATCCGGGATCTAGTCCAGGTGGGAGACATAGAGATTTGCAAGATACATACGGATCTGAATGTTGCAGACCCGTTGACTAAGCCTCTTCCACGAGCAAAACATGATCAGCACCAAGGCTCTATGGGTGTTAGAATCATTACTGTGTAATCTAGATTATTGACTCTAGTGCAAGTGGGAGACTAAAGGAAATATGCCCTAGAGGCAATAATAAAGTTATTATTTATTTCCTTATATCATGATAAATGTTTATTATTCATGCTAGAATTGTATTAACCAGAAACATAATACATGTGTGAATACATAGACAAACAGAGTGTCACTAGCATGCCTCTACTTGACTAGCTCATTAATCAAAGATGGTTATGTTTCCTAACCATGGACAAAGAGTTGTCATTTGATTAACGGGATCACATCATTAGTTGAATGATCTGATTGACATGACCCATTCCATTAGCTTAGCACCCGATCGTTTAGTATGTTGCTATTGCTTTCTTCATGACTTATACATGTTCCTATGACTATGAGATTATGCAACTCCCGTTTGCCGGAGGAACACTTTGTGTGCTACCAAATGTCACAACGTAAATGGGTGATTATAAAGGTACTCTACAGGTGTCTCCAAAGGTACATGTTGGGTTGGCGTATTTCGAGATTAGGATTTGTCACTCCGATTGTTGGAGAGGTATCTCTGGGCCCTCTCGGTAATGCACATCACATAAGCCTTGCAAGCATTGCAACTAATGAGTTAGTTGCAAGATGATGTATTACGGAACGAGTAAAGAGACTTGCCGGTAACGAGATTGAACTAGGTATTGAGATACCGACGATCGAATCTCGGGCAAGTAACATACCGATGACAAAGGGAACAACATATGTTGTTGTGCGGTCTGACCGATAAAGATCTTCGTAGAATATATAGGAGCCAATATGAGCATCCAGGTTCCGCTATTGGTTATTGACCGGAGATGTGTCTTGGTCATGTCTACATTGTTCTCGAACCCGTAGGGTCCGCACGCTTAAGGTTTCGATGACAGTTATATTATGAGTTTATGAGTTTTGATGTACCGAAGCTAGTTCGGAGTCCCGGATGTGATCACGGACATGACGAGGAGTCTCGAAATGGTCGAGACATAAAGATTGATATATTGGACGGCTATATTCGGACACCGGAAGTGTTCCGTATGATTTCGGAGAAAACCGGAGAGCCGGAGGGTTACCGGAACCCCCCCGGAGAAGTAATGGGCCATATGGGCCTTAGTGGAGAGAGAGATAGGGGCAGCCAAAGGTGGGCCGCGCGCCTCCTCCCCCCTGGTCCGAATTGGACTAGGAGAGGGGGGCGGCGCCCCCCTTTCCTTCTCCCTCCCCACTTCTTTCCCCCTCTCCTACTAGGAGGAGGACTCCTCCTTGGCGCGCCATAGAGGCCGGCCGGCCTCCTCCCCTTGATCCTTTATATACGGGGGCAGGGGGCACCCCTTGACACACAAGTTGATCCACGTGATCATATTCTTAGCCGTGTGCGGTGCCCCCTTTCACCATAGTCCTCGATAATATTGTAGCGGTGCTTAGGCGAAGCCCTGCGACAGTAGAACATCAAGATCGTCACCACGCCGTCGTGCTGACGGAACTCTTCCCCGACACTTTGCTGGATCGGAGTCCGGGGATCGTCATCGAGCTGAACGTGTGCTAGAACTCGGAGGTGCCGTAGTTCCGGTGCTTGATCGGTCGGGCCGTGGAGACGTACGACTACATCAACTAAGTTAACGCTTCCGTTGTCGATCTACAAGGGTACGTAGATCACACTCTCCCCGTCTCGTTGCTATGCATCACCATGATCTTGCGTGTGCGTAGGAATTTTTTTGAAATTACTACGAAACCCAACACACCCCACCACAGGTGGCGTCCCTCGCTGTTCTTCACGCCGGCCACCACCGGCGCGCCGTTGGTGGACGCCATCCTCTGCTGCTGCCGGCGCTGGAAGTATGCCGTCCACGCCGCTTGGTTGTCGGCGGCATACTCGGGAGGGCGAGCTGGGCGCCGGTGAGGGAGGCGCGCACGACCTCGACCTCGTCGGCGAAGTAGGAGGGTTTCGCCACGGCGTCGGGCACCGGGGGAATGGGCACTCCCCCGTTGCTGAGTCTCCACCCCGTCGGCCCGGCGCGCATGTCCGACGGCGCCGGGATGTTCGCCTGGAACAGGAGCCAAGACTCCTGTTCGCGGAGCGAGCGGCGGCCGAAGCCGTTGGCCGCCGCCTCATCTCCGGGGGAACACTCGGCCATCGGGAGAGGGAGGGAGAGGGAGGGCTCGACGGCGGCGCTCGGGAGAGGGAGGGCTCGGCGGTGGCTCTCGGGAGAGGCAGAGCTCGGCGACTAGGGCTAGGGCTGGTGTGGCCAGAGGCGAGGGAGGCCACCGGCTTTATATAGCCGCGCCGCGCCCGTGTGTACGCGTGCGAGGGAGGGGAGGCGTCGGCGCGCTGCCCCGTGACGTGTCGCCCGTGAGGAATCAATGGTAAGGCTGACCGGCGGTAGCCTTGCCATTGATTCCCCGCGGGAAACCGAGGCGTTGGGGGAAGACGACGCACGGTGTCGCTGGGCGGCGGGCCCGCGGCTCTTTCACGCCAAAACCGCTCGCCCCGGCGCCCCCCAGCGTGCCGGGTTCGGCCTGGATCCGCCGGCGCTAATTTCGGCCCAGGCCGGCGAAAATCGAGCTCCTGGGGACGCGACTGGGCGGATTTTTCTGCGCCGGCGCGAAAAAATCGCCTGGGGAGGCCTTTCTGGGGGCGCGGCTGGAGATACTCTAAAACTGCGGTCTAAGCAACAAACTGTCGCTACACCTATCCAGTTGATGAAAGGGGCGCAGATAGCCTGTGTCTAATACCAAACAGACATCGCAACCAAGCCTAACATCTAAGACCTGAAACCCAACCTAGCCACTTACCGAATCTGAGACACACACTGGTGATCTACGTGGTAGAAGATAAATTGTGGTGTAAATGTTAAGAAATAAAACATGTGATCAATGCACATGTCAGTTGTAGATGTTTCTTGACGAGAGATGTCTCCCTAATACAAACCACCCATTGCCATTCTTTTTAGCAACCAACATGAGTGTTGTCTTTTCGCTAAGAGAGGGGAATACAAAACAGGCGGTCATGTTTTTAGGTGAAACGTGCCACAACACACTCCTATATACCTTGCCAAAGGTCCGCACTCAGAGCAACTCTAATGGGACGACTCATTTCGTCCGTCTGTATCTGTTTAGATCGACGAAGACAAAAATAAAGATCCAACGTGTTGAGCCAAATTCAAATCGTGTCCGTCTGGCATCCATGTCGACCCATTTCCGGCCCAAAATTGCGCCTGGAATGCGTCGGCGCGGACACGAAGCGGACGCGCTGCACGTCTCCTCGCCGCCCGCCGCGTCCCCATCTGACGGCCACCCAACCGTCACCGGTCGTCTTATTTATGACGACCACCGACAGCAGGCCCACGCGTCAGCCAGTGGAAGCGTCCTTTTTTAACCACGCGTGCGGCGGGGTTGGCCTCATCCACTTCTCCCGTCCACATCTGCCCCCCCCACCACCACCACTCACTTTGCTTCCTCGCCTCCACCCACTTGGCCGGAGGAGGCCTACTCGTGGACGGGCCAGTACCGCGAGTGGGTGAGCGCGCCTCCCGTCCACTTCGCCGCGACGCCGGAGGAGGAGGCGGCCCACCTCGAGCGATGGAAGGAACACTGGCTGCGTCAGGAGCAGGCCGGCAGCGAGGAGCAGATGCGCTACGATGCGATGCGGAGGCGCTCCGGCTCAAGGAGGAGGAGGAGGAGGAGGAGCGTGCGCGGCTTGCCGCAATGCCGCCGCCCCAACATACGCCGGAGGAGGCTGCCCTGGCAGCGTACCAGGCGGCGTTCGGGTGGGCTGGCCCTGCTCTGGTCTTCATCGACCTCACCGACGACGGCGGGGTCGACGGCAAGGGCAAGAGCAAGGCCGACGATGTCTAGGGCAGCGTGCCGGGCGGCAGCAGGCGGGCGTAGACTTTTTTTAATGTTTTATTTAATGTTTATTAGATTTAGGTGGACTTCGGCGGCGTTTGACCGGCCACTTTATGTTTATTTATATTTATTTCGTGCAACATTTTTTTTTCATGACGGCATATTTGGGTCGGCCTCCTCATTAGGCGGTCAAGTCGATCCATTTTAAAATGCGAACGTGCACGTCCGCCTGACCGATCTAAACGGATAAAAAGCGGACAAAGTGCGCATCCGTTTGGATCGCCCCGTTTCGTACGCAGTGAACAGGAGCGAGGGAGTAGCAGCTCATAGCGTGCTGCTTGTCAGCAGACCGCAGTTCGCATGGGTAGCACTTCGTTCATTCCCCACAACAACGTAGATCAACTCATCCATTCATACGACGAAAGTGCAACAGACGGCTGGATTCGCATGGATCAGCTATCGTCTGATTGTGCGTCGCCTGCACAGTAATTTCGTTCCCGATAGCCCACTGTGTCGGTGACCATGGTTATTGGTGAGGTCGAAGGGGCAACCCAGGTGCAGTAGGTTAATGTGCAAGGTCATAGAAGGTGCATTTCAGAGAGGTGTGTTAAGAGAAAAGTAAGACACAAATTCTGAGAACGTGTAACCTCGGAGATGGATTAGAAACTTGTTTCTTGGTGCACTTTTTTGTAATGATGATTGCACTGATCACATCTATTTTGGACAGCACACGTGTGCAATTTTCAGATCAAACTGGAGCGTTGAAACAGGCAGTCTTATGTGATTTCATATGTCCTTTTGTGTACGTGCTTGTTGTTCATCACTGCAAAGAATTGATGTTCACTTGATTTATACCGTTTATTTGAATTAGTAGTACATACGAAGAAGATAAGTACCCAACTTTATTCCTATCATTTGGGTTATAAATTATTGCTGACAACACAGTGAGTCATTTTTGCAGTGGAATGATTGCCGGACTATTCTTTTGTACAAGCGAGTCTGGATTAGAAGCTCAGTGATAATGGTTGAATCTTGGTTTTTTGGGAGCTTTTTCTAGATTCCCGATGAAGCTCAATGATAATGGTTGAATCCTGATTTATCATAGTTTTTCTGAATTCCTGATCGTAAAGAGGCGAAATGCTTCGACCTCTGTTTGGCCGCAGAGTGTTTGTAGTGTCTTCATGAATTATTCAGGTGTTGTTTGCCTGAGCGAGGGTACAAGTTTCCCGATGATCAGTTTTCACCACTTTCAAAGTTCCATCCTCATCATAGTTTTGGGCAAGACATACATGATTTTAGGATTTTCAATCAATATTTTGTAAGGACTAACCACCCTATAATAGCTCCTTGCACTTTGGTAATTGAGTGCCATGACAATGATCTTGGAACAAAGTCAACCGTCCCCCGCGCCGCCCCCCGCCTGGGTGACTCGGGCGGATCGGCAATCCTAGCCACCGGGCCGCCGCAGATCCCGTGCCTCCCTCCGTCGCCGCTGGAGGAAGCCATCGGGCAAAGCCGGGTGGCCGACGGCGGTGGCGGAGGCTCCCTCCCCTCCCATCCAGGTTTGGGTGATGCGGGGCATCCATGGACGTGGGACACCTGCCCAGATCTGGATCACTGGCGGCGCAGCGTCTCTCCGGCGGCGGCGCGTGGCGGCGGCATGGTGATGGGCAGCGGCGGCCGATACATCCATTTTGCATCATGCTTTTATATCGATATTTATTGCATTATGGGCTGTTATTACATATTATGTCACAATATGTATGCCTATTCTCTCTTATTTTACAAGGTTTACATGAAGAGGGAGAATGTCGGTAGCTGGGATTCTGGGCTGGAAAATGAGCAAATATTAGAGACCTATTCTGCACAGCTCCAAAAGTCCTAAAACTTCACGGAAGACGTTTTTAGAATATATAAAAAATACTCAGCGGAAGAGATTCACCAGGGGGCCACACCCTGCCCACGAGGGTGGGGGCGCGCCCTACCCCCCTGGGCGCACCCCCTACCTCGTGGGCCCCCTGGTGGCCCTCCGGTGACCATCTTCTGCTATATGAAGTCTTTCAATGGGAAAAAAATAGCAAGCCATCTTCTCGGACGAAACTCCGCCGCCACGAGGCGGAACCTTGGCGGAACCAATCTAGGGCTCTGGCGGAGCTGTTCTGCCGGGGAAACTTCCCTCCCGGAGGGGAAAATCATCGCCATCGTCATCATCAAAACACTCCTCTCATCGGGAGAGGGCAATCTCCATCAACATCTTCATCAGCACCATCTCCTCTCAAAACCCTAGTTCATCTCTTGTATCCAATTCTTGTCTCTAACTCCGGGATTGGTGCTAGTAGGTTGCTAGTAGTGTTAATTACTCCTTGTAGTTGATGCTAGTTGGTTTATTTGGTGGAAGATCATATGTTCAGATCCTATATGCATATTAATACCCCTCTGATTATGAACATGTTTATGCTTTGTGGGTAGTTACGTTTGTTCCTGAGGACATGGGAGAAGTCTTGCTATTAGTAGTCATGTGAATTTGGTATTCGTTCGATATTTTGATGAGATGTATGTTGTCTCTCCTCTAGTGGTGTTATGTGAACGTCGACTACATGACACTTCACCATTATTTGGGCCTAGAGGAAGGCATTGGGAAGTAATAAGTAGATAATGGGTTGCTAGAGTGACAGAAGGTTAAACTCTATTTTATGTGTTGCTTCGTAAGGGGCTGATTTGGATCCATATGTTTCATGCTATGGTTAGGTTTACCTTAATACTTTTGTTGTAGTTGCGGATGCTTGCAATAGAGGTTAATCATAAGTGGGATGCTTGTCCAAGTAAGGATAGTACCCAAGCACCGGTCCACCCACATACCAAATTATCAAAGTACCGAACGCGAATCATATGAGCGTGATGAAAACTAGCTTGATGATATTCCCATGTGTCCTCGGGAGCGCTTTTCTCTATATAAGAGTTTGTCCAGGCTTGTCCTTTGCTACAAAAAGGATTGGGCCACCTTGCTGCACTTTATTTACTTTTGTTACTTGTTGCTTGTTACAAATTATCCTATCACAAAACTATCTGTTACCACTTATTTCAGTACTTGCAGAGAATACTTTGCTGGAAACCGCTTATCATTTCCTTCTGCTCCTCATTGGGTTCGACACTCTTACTTATCGAAAGGACTACAATAGATCCCCTATACTTGTGGGTCATCAAGACTCTTTTCTGGCGCCGTTTCCGGAGAGTGAAGCGCCTTTGGTAGGTGGAATTTGGTAAGGAAAAATTTATATAGTGTGCTGAAATTTACTGTCACTTGTTACTATGAAAAGTAATCCTCTGAGGGGCTTGTTCGGGGTATCTTCACCCCGACCAGTAGAGCAAAGAGTTGCTCCTCAACCTACTGAACCTATTGAAAATGAAAATGTCTGCTTTGAAATTCCTTCGGCTATGATGGAAAAACTGCTAGCTAATCCTTTTTTAGGAGATGGAACAAAGCATCCTGATGAGCATCTAATATATGTGGATGAAGTTTGTGGATTATTTAAGCTTGCAGGTGTACCCGGAGATGTTGTTAAGAAGAAGGTCTTCCCTTTATCTTTGAAGGGAGATGCATCGACATAGTATAGGCTATATGATGATATGGGGTCTTGGAATTACAAACGATTGAAATTGGAATTTCATCAGAAGTTTTATCTTATGCATCTTGTTCATCGTGATCGCAATTATATATATAATTTTTGTCCTCGCGAAGGAGAAAGCATCGCTCAAGCTTGGGGGAGGCTTAAATCAATGTTATATTCATGCCCCAATCATGAGCTCTCAAGAGATATGATTATTCAAAAAAATTATGCTTGGCTTTCTGATAGCAATCACGCCATGCTTGATACTTCTTGTGCTGGCTCTTTTATGATGAAGACTATTGAATTCAAATGGGATTTATTGGAAAGAATTAAACGCAACTCTGAAGATTGGGACCTCGACAAAGGTTAGGAGTCAGGTATGACACCTAGTTTTGATTGTGTTAAATCTTTTATGGATGCCAATGTTTTCCGTAAATTTAGCACTAAATATGGATTTGACTCTGAGATAGTAGCTTCTTTCTGTGAATCTTTTGCTACTTATGTTGATCTCCCCAAGGAGAAGTGATTTAAATATCATCCTCCCATAGAAGTAAAAGTAGTTGCTGTTGGGGAACGTAGCATAAATTCAAAATTTTCCTACGTGTCACCAAGATCTATCTATGGAGTCATCTAGCAACGAGGGAGGAGTGGATCTACATACCCTTGTAGATCGCGCGCGGAAGCGTTCAAGAGAACGGGGTTGATGGAGTCGTACTCGTCGTGATCCAAATCACCGATGATCCTAGCGCCGAACGGACGGCACCTCCGCGTTCAACACACGTACGGAGCTGCGACGTCTCCTACTTCTTGATCCAGCAAGGGGGGAGGAGAGGTTGATGGAGATCCAGCAGCACGACGGCATGGTGGTGGAAGTAGCGGGATTCCAACAGGGCTTCGCCAAGCGCTGCGGGAGGAGGGAGATGTGTCATGGGAGGGAGAGGGAGGCGCCAGGGCTTAGGTTGGTCTGCCCTCCCTTCCCCCCACTATATATAGGGCCAAGGGAGAGGGGGGAGGCGCAGCCTTGGCCCTTCCTCCAAGGAAGGGTGCGGCCAGGGAGGAGTCCCACCTCCCCAAGGCACCTCGGAGGTGCCTTCCCCCTTTAGGACTCTTCCTTTTCCTTGACTCTTGGCGCATGGACCTTTTGGGGCTGGTGCCCTTGGCCCATATAGGCTAAGGCGCACCCCCTAGAGCCCATGTGGCCCCCAGGGCAGGTGGCCCCACCCGGTGGACCCCCGGGACCCTTCCGGTGGTCCCGGTACAATACCGGTGACCCCGAAACTTGTCCCGATGGCCGAAATAGCACTTCCTATATATAATTCTTTACCTCCGGACCATTCCGGAACTCCTCGTGACGTCCGGGATCTCATCCGAGACTCCGAACAACTTTCGGGTTACCGCATACTAATATCTCTATAACCCTAGCATCACCGAACCTTAAGTGTGTAGACCCTACAGGTTCGGGAGACATGCAGACATGACCGAGATGACTCTCCGGTCAATAACCAACAGCGGGATCTGGATACCCATGTTGGCTCCCACATGTTCCACGATGATCTCATCGGATGAACCACGATGTCAAGGACTTAATCAATCCCGTATACAATTCCCTTTGTCTAGCGGTACGATACTTGCCCGAGATTCGATCGTCGGTATCCCGATACCTTGTTCAATCTCGTTACCGGCAAGTCTCTTTACTCATTTCGTAACACATCATCCTGTGATCAACTCCTTTGATCACATTGTGCACATTATGATGATGTCCTACCGAGTGGGCCCAGAGATACCTCTCCGTTTACACGGAGTGACAAATCCCAGTCTCGATTCGTGCCAACCCAACAGACACTTTCGGAGATACCTGTAGTGTACCTTTATAGCCACCCAGTTACGTTGTGACGTTTGGCACACCCAAAGCACTCCTACGGTATCCGGGAGTTTCACAATCTCATGGTCTAAGGAAATGATACTTGACATTAGAAAAAGCTTTAGCATACGAACTACACGATCTTTGTGCTAGGCTTAGGATTGGGTCTTGTCCATCACATCATTCTCCCAATGATGTGATCCCGTTATCAATGACATCCAATGTCCATGGTCAGGAAACCATAACCATCTATTGATCAACGAGCTAGTCAACTAGAGGCTTACTAGGGACATGGTGTTGTCTATGTATCCACACATGTATCTGAGTTTCCTATCAATACAATTCTAGCATGGATAATAAACGATTATCATGAACTAGGAAATATAATAATAACTAATTTATTATTGCCTCTAGGGCATATTTCCAACAGTTGCACCTATTAAAGTTGAAGAAAAGATTGTCACTTATAATGATCCTATTGTTCCTACTTCTTATGTTGAGAAACCACCTTTTCCTGTTAGGATAAAGGATCATGCTAAAGCTTCAACTGTGGTTCGTAAAAGCAATATTAAAACTTATACACCTCATGAGCAAATTAAAGTTGAACCTGATATTGCTATTATTAAAGATCTCTTGTCTGATAATATTGATGGGCATCTTATTTATTTTTGTGATGAAACTGCTAGAATTGCTAAACCTTGTGCTAAAGATAAACCTAAACCTGTGGTAGGCATGCCTGTTATTTCTGTTAAAATAGGATATCATTGTTATCATGGCTTGTGTGATATGGGTGCCAGTGCTAGTGCAATACCTATTAGCCTATATAGAGAAATCATGCATGATATTGCACCTGTTGAGTTAGAAGATATTGATGTCACAATTAAACTTGCCAATAGAGATACTGTTTCACCAATGGGAATTGTTAGAGATGTTGAAGTCTTGTGTGGGAAAACCAAATATCCTGCTGATTTTCTTGTTCTTGGTTCCCCACAAGATAGCTTTTGTCCCATTATATTTGGTAAACCCTTCTTAAACACTGTTAATGCTACCATAGATTGCAAAAGGGATGTTGTTACTATCGGTTTAGATGATATGACTCATGAATTTAATTTCTCTAAATTTAGTAGACAACACCATGAAGAAGAATTACCTAGTAAGGATGAAATTATTGGTCTTGCTTCTATTGCCGTACCTCCTAGTGATCCTTTAGAACAATATTTGCTAGACCATGAAAATGACGTGTTTATGAATGAAAGAAGGGAAATAGATGAAGTATTCTTTAAACAGAACCTATTCTGAAACACAATTTGCCTGTTGAAATCCTAGGGGATCCTCCTCCACCCTAGGGTGATCCCGTGTTTGAGCTTAAACCATTACCTGATACTCTTAAATATGCTTATCTTGATGAGAAAAAGATATATCCTGTTATTATTAGTGCTAACCTTTCAGAGCATGAGGAAGAGAGATTATTGAAAACTCTGAAGAAGCACCGTGCTGCTATTTGCTATACTCTTGATGATCTTCAGGGCATTAGTCCCACTCTATGTCAACATAAAATTAATTTGGAAGAAGATGCCAAACCAGTTAGTGATCATCAATGACGGTTGGATCCTAAAATGAAAGAAATGGTAAGAAAAGAAATACTAAAGCTCCTTGAGGCAGGTATAATTTATCTCGTTGCTGATAGTCAGTGGGTAAGTCCTGTCCATTGTGTCCCTAAGAAGGGAGGTATTACTGTCGTTCCTAATGATAAAGATGAATTGATTCCTCAAAGAATTATTATAGGTTATAGGATGGTAATTGATTTCCGTAAATTAAATAAGGCCACTAAAAAGGATCATTACCCCTTACCTTTTATCGATCAAATGCTAGAAAGACTATCCAAACATACACATTTTTGCTTTCTAGATGGTTATTCCGATTTCTCCCAAATACCTGTGTCAGCTAAAGATCAATTAAAGACTACTTTTACTTGCCCTTTTGGTACTTTTGCTTATAGACGTATGCCTTTTGGTTTATGTAATGCACCTGCTACCTTTCAAAGATGCATGATGGCTATATTCTCTGACTTTTGTGAAAAGATTTGTGAGGTTTTCATGGATGATTTTTCTGTCTATGGATCTTCTTTTGATGATTGCTTGAGCAACCTTGATCGAGTTTTGCAGAGATGTGAAGAAACTAATCTTGACTTGAATTGGGAAAAGTGCCACTTTATGGTTAATGAAGGTATTGTCTTGGGGCACAAAGTTTTTGAACGAGGTATTGAGGTTGATAAAGCCAAGGTTGATGCTATTGAGAAGATGCCATGTCCCAAGGACATCAAAGTTATAAGAAGTTTCCTTGGTCATGCCGGATTTTATAGGAGGTTCATTAAGGACTTCTCAAAAATTTCTCGGCCTCTGACTAATTTATTACAAAAATATATACCATTTGTTTTTGATGATGATTGTGTAGAAGCATTTGAAATACTTAAGAAAGCATTGATCTCTGCACCTATTGTTCAGCCACCTGATTGGAATTTACCCTTTTGAAATTATGTGTGATGCTAGTGATTATGCCGTAGGTGTTGTTCTAGGGCAAAGAGTTGATAATAAATTAAATGTTTTTCAATATGCTAGTAAAACCCTAGACAATGCTCAAAGAAATTATGCTACCACTGAAAAAGAATTTTTAGCAGTTGTATTTGCTTGTGATAAGTTCAGACCTTATATTGTTGATTCTAAGGTAACTATTCACACTGACCATGCTGCTATTAAATATTTTATGGAAAAGAAAGATGCTAAACCTAGACTTATTAGATGGGTTCTCTTGCTACAAGAATTTGACTTACATATTGTTGACAGAAAGGGAGCTGAGAACCCCGTTGCAGACAACTTGTCTAGGTTAGAAAATGTGCTTGATGACCCACTTCCTATTGATGATAGCTTTCCTGATAAGCAATTAATTGTCATAAATGCTTCTAATACTACTCCATGGTATGCTGATTATGCTAATTACATTGTTGCTAAGTTTATGCCACCTAGTTTCACATACCAGCAAAAGAAAAAGTTTTTCTATGATTTGAGGCATTACTTTTGGGATGACCCACATCTTTATAAAGGAGTAGATGGTGTTATTAGACGTTGTGTACCTGAGCATGAACAGGAGCAGGTCCTACGCAAGTGTCACTCCGAAGCTTATGGAGGACACCATGCTGGAGATAGAACTGCACATAAGGTATTGCAATCTGGTTTTTATTGGTCTACTCTCTTCAAGGATGCCCGTAAGTTTGTCTTATCTTGTGATGAATGTCAAAGAATTGGTAATATTAGTAGACGTCAAGAAATGCCTATGAACTATTCACTCGTTATTGAACCATTTGATGTCTAGGGCTTTGACTATATGGGACCTTTTCCTTTCTCTAATGGATATACATATATTTTAGTTGCTGTTGATTACGTTACTAAGTGGGTAGAAGCTATTCCAACTAGTAGTGCTGATCATAACACTTCTATTAAAATGCTTAAAGAAGTTATTTTTCCAAGATTTGGAGTCCCTAGATATTTAATGACTGATGGCGGTTCACATTTTATTCATGGCGCTTTCCGTAAAATGCTTGCTAAATATGATGTTAATCATAGAATTGCATCTCCTTATCACCCGTAGTCTAGTGGCCAAGTAGAATTGAGTAATAGAGAGCTCAAATTAATTTTGCAAAAGACTGTTAATAGATCTAGAAAGAATTGGTCCAAGAAACTTGATGATGCATTATGGGCCTATAGAACTGCATATAAACATCCTATGGGTATGTCTCCGTATAAAATGGTTTATGGAAAAGCATGTCACTTACCTCTCGAACTAGAACACAAGGCATATTGGGCTATTAAAGAACTCAATTATGATTTTAAACTTGCCGGTGAGAAGAGGTTATTTGATATTAGCTCACTCGATGAATGGAGAACCCAAGCCTACGAAAATGCCAAGTTGTTTAAAGAAAAGTTAAAAGATGGCATGACAAAAGAATACAAAAGCGTGAGTTTAATGTAGGTGATTATGTATTTCTATACAACTCTCATTTAAGATTTTTTGCAGGAAAACTTCTCTCTAAATGGGAAGGTCCTTACGTTATCGAGGAGGTCTATCGTTCCGGTGCCATAAAAATCAACAACTTCGAAGGCACAAATCCGAAGGTGGTGAACGGTCAAAGAATCAAACATTATATCTTAGGCAATCCCATAAATGTTGAAACCAATGTTATTAAAACCGTAACCCCGGAGGAATACATAAGGGACACTTTCCGGAACATTCCAGACTCCGAAAAGGAATAGGTATGTGGTACGGTAAGTAAACCAACTCCAAAACAGTTTTTAAGGCAATATTTCTCCATTTTGGAATATGTAGAAAAAATAGAAAAATAAGAAGCAGTCCGGGAAGGACACTGATACGTCTGTTGACACCTGATTTTGGCACAATGCAGAATGCAATGGAGATGGCCTCAAATGAAAAAATATTCTAAATGAGAAATTTCACATTGCCGAGTGGAACAACTTTGATGTTTGGACCATAATCATTCGGCATCATATCAAAGACCAAAACTACACTCAGTTTGTCATGTTTAGGTGTTCTGAGTGCTTTTTGGTCAAGTACGCCTCCAGGACAATCTCGGATGAAGGAATGCTCTACATGAATTGTCTTCGTCTCGTCGAATCGGTCGATTTTGATATAAAAATCATCTCAATCCGAGTTCGTATGCAAAAGTTAGAGCTATCTGGATGCAGCCCTGTCAAGAGGCGACATATGACGCGGAAGACCAGACATGTCTTGGCAAGTGTCTGATGTAATGCGTGAGTGTTTTGGCCCAGAAGATGGCCTTGAATCGGAAAACGTTCAACGCGAAAGTTTTTCGTCTCGTCAAAACGGTCAACTTTGCTTTTGGACACATTTTCATCCGAGGTCGTTTACTGCCTCAAAAACCTTGCCGGGGAAAGCTTGCCGCCGTGAACAGTAACCTTGCCGGGGAAAGCTTACCGCCGTGAACAGTAACCTTGCCGGGGAAAGCTTGCCGCCGTGAACAGTAACCTTGCCGGGAAAGCTTGCCGCCGTGAACAGTAACCTTGCCGGGGGAGAGCTTGCCGCCGTGAACAGTAACCTGCCGGGGAAAGCTTGCCGCCGTGAACAGTAACCTTGCCGGGAAAGCTTGCTGTCGTGAACAGTAGAAACTGTCGAGGCCAATCCGACCAGATGCTGAAGATGGGCTCAAATACTTATCTAGATGGCTTCGGATGAAGAAGTGTTCAACACAGGAGTTGTTCGTAACGTCGAAACGGTCAACTTTGCTTTTGGAGTCATCATCATCCGACGTAGTATACGACCTGCAGAGACGCTGCAAGAGTCGGACGGTCCAGTCAGCTACATGAACGAGTCCGACTCGAAATTAGAGATGACCCCGTGGAGTATTCAAGATGGCCTTATTTGGAAAAGTGATCAACATATGGATTGTTGGCCTCGTCGAAGCACACATAATTGATATTTGAACCGTCTCCATCAGAAGTCATATGCAGATTCCACAGCCCACGCAAGGAGCAAGACAGAATATTGGACCAGATTCGGGCTGAATCCGAGTGGGACCAGAACTAGGATTCTAGGACGTGAATTGATGTAATTTTCTTGTAAGGAAAGCCTAGATAAATCCTTTGCTTGTACGGGAAGTCCAGCCGCCTCTTATATATGTTGGGGGTGACGGCCGATTGAACAACACACAATCGAACAAATCAATATACTACTTTTTCATATACGTTTTATCTCTCCACCGTTTTTCTATCTCGTTCTTCGCTGTTCTTCGTGTTTGAGAGCTGCGAATCCCGAGGCTCTAGGGGCGAGCGAATCGACCTAGGGCAGCTCATAGCCGCCACACTCCCTGACGGGGTCCCTCCCGGGGGTGTGGGGTTTTCGGGTCTGCAAAAGCGCCCGTCGACTGTCTTGCGTATCGCGCTGTCGGTCGGGTCTCCTTCGACGTGAGCTGCGGTGCAGCACCCCGGCATCGAGGGTACACGTGACGTGTTCGTGTGTCAACACACTTTTTGGCAACTCCGCTGGGGACGAAGATCAATCATCATCATCCACCATGACCGATCTTCCCAAGCCATCTGAGGTAGACGCCGATAACATCATTAAGCCCAGTCTTGATGAGATATCGGCCGATCATCGCCAAGTCTATGAGGAGTACAAGAAGGCGCGCGAGGAGAAGGACCTGCAGGAGTTCCTTGCAAAATTCAAGAAAGATCGCCAAGGCAATGTCACTCCGATTGAAGAAATCAAGTTCCCTCCTCTTCAAACTGAACAGGTTAAACCCTCTGTAAGTACTGCCTTTTCTCCTGAGCAGTGGGCTGAGATTGAAAGTCGTATTGCTGATGGTAACAATCTAGTCTATCAAACTTTCATAGAAAATACTAATGCTCAGAAGAATACATCTCAATCATCTAGTGGTAATGATGGTGTAGCTGCTAGTGTGCAAAACCCTAATCTGGCTTTACCTATTGCATCGGCGCCTCCTGTGCCGATGGATTATTATCCTACCCATACAAATCAGATTGTGACTGCACCCATCAACCCTATCATGAGCATGCCAGGTTCGGTGGCAGCGCTGAACCAAACCCTACCTACACCTACAACCACTCGACCACTACCAAATTTTGGGTCGACATACATGCCACAATTCTTACCTACATCTAGTAACCCTACTCCTCCTATGCCACTGCCACAAGCATCATCGTCCACTATGGATGATGGTCTAGCTAATCTTAGAGAGGAGATGGCTAAGTGTCTGTTGGGTTGGCACGAATCGAGACTGGGATTTGTCACTCCGTGTAAACGGAGAGGTATCTCTGGGCCCACTCGGTAGGACATCATCATAATGTGCACAATGTGATCAAGGAGTTGATCATGGGATGATGTGTTACAAAACGAGTAAAGAGACTTGCCGGTAACGAGATTGAACAAGGTATCGGGATACCGACGATCGAATCTCGGGCAAGTATCGTACCGCTAGACAAAGGGAATTGTATACGGGATTGATTAAGTCCTTGACATCGTGGTTCATCCGATGAGATCATCATGGAACATGTGGGAGCCAACATGGGTATCCATATCCCGCTGTTGGTTATTGACCGAAGAGTCATCTCGGTCATGTCTGCATGTCTCCCGAACCCGTAGGGTCTACACACTTAAGGTTCGGTGACGCTAGGGTTATAGAGATATTAGTATGCGGTAACCTGAAAGTTGTTCGGAGTCTCGGATGAGATCTCGGACGTCACAAGGAGTTCCGGAATGGTCCGGAGGTAAAGAATTATATATAGGAAGTGCTATTTTGGCCATCGGGACAAGTTTCGGGGTCACCGGTATTGTACCAGGACCACCGGAAGGGTCCCGGGGGTCCACCGGGTGGGGCCACCTGCCCCGGGGGGCCACATGGGCTGTAGGGTGTGCGCCTTGGCCTATATGGGCCAAGGGCACCAGCCCCAAGAGGCCCATGCGCCAAGAGAAGAGGGAAAGGAAGAGTCCTAAAGGGGGAAGGCACCTCCGAGGTGCCTTGGGAAGGAGGGACTCCTCCCTGGCCGCACCCTTCCTTGGAGGAAGGGCCAAAGGCTGCGCCCCCCCTCTCCCTTGGCCCTATATATAGTGGGGGGAAGGGAGGGCAACCATACCTAAGCCCTGGCGCCTCCCTCTCCCTCCCATGACACATCTCCCTCCTCCCGCAGCGCTTGGCGAAGCCCTGTTGGAATCCCGCTACTTCCACCACCACGCCGTCGTGCTGCTGGATCTCCATCAACCTCTCCTTCCCCCTTGCTGGATCAAGAAGGAGGAGACGTCGCTGCTCCGTACGTGTGTTGAACGCGGAGGTGCCGTCCGTTCGGCGCTAGGATCATCGGTGATTTGGATCACGACGAGTACGACTCCATCAACCCCGTTCTCTTGAACGCTTCCGCGCGCGATCTACAAGGGTATGTAGATCCACTCCTCCCTCGTTGCTAGATGACTCCATAGATTGATCTTGGTGACATGTAGGAAAATTTTGAATTATTGCTACGTTCCCCAACAGCTGCTACCACCACTATCATATTACTTTGCTACTAAACACTCTGCTGCAGATACTAAGTTTCCAGGTGTGGTTGAATTGACAACTCAGCTGCTAATACTTGAGAATATTATTTGGCTCCCCTTGTGTCGAATCAATAAATTTGGGTTGAATACTCTACCCTCGAAAGCTGTTGCGATCCCCTATACTTGTGGGTTATCAAGACTAATTTCTGGCGCCGTTGTCGGGGAGCATAGCTCTATTCTCTGAGTCACTTGGGATTTATATCTGCTGGACACTATGAAGAACTTGAGAGATCCAAAAACCAAGATCTATCCCTCAACTACGAGGGGAGGTAAGGAACTGCCATCTAGCTCTACACTTGATTCACCTTCTGTTATGAGTAAGTTTGTGACACCTACATCTGCTTCTGCTATTCGTTCTGATATGTCGCATGTTATTGATGATGCCATTTCTACTATGCATGATACTTATGATGAAACTGCTTCTATGCCTGATACTACTGTGCCCCTTAGTGAATTTCTTGATGAACAAATTGCTAGGGCTAGAGAAAAAGAAATTATTGAATCTAAATACGATGATGATAGTGATGATGCAAATGTGTCTGTTATTCCTGAGGGTTATCTTTTTGATATGGAATCTTCTGCCGCTATTTTTGCTTGAAAAGATAGATATGAGCTTAAGAGGTTATTAATTAAATGGAACAAAGAATCACTTAGAGATAGAATGAAACCCGACCCTGCTTTTGCTACTTCACCCATATGTGTTCCTGATAAAGATTATGAATTCTCTGTTGATCCTGATATAATTACTTTGGTTGAATCTGATCCATTTTATGGCTATGAATCTGAAAATGTTGTGGCACATCTTACTAAGTTAAATGATATAGCTGCCCTGTTTACTAATGATGAGAGATCGCGTTACTTCTATATACTCAAAATATTTCCGTTCTCATTAAAGGGGGATGCTAAGATATGGTTTAATTCTCTTGATCCTGGTTGTGTGTGTAGTCCCCAGGATATGATTTATTACTTCTCTGCTAAATATTTCCCTGCTCATAAGAAACAAGCTGCTTTGAGGGAAATATACAACTTCATGCAAATTAAAGAGGAGAGTCTCCCACAAGCTTGGGGGAGGCTTCTCAAGTTACTTAATGCTTTGCCTGATCATCCTCTTAAGAAACCTGAAATACTTGATATATTTTATAATGGACTAACCGATGCTTCCAAAGATTACCTGGATAGTTGTGCTGTTCTCTTTTCAGGGAAAGAACACCGGATGAAGCTGAAATTCTATTGAATAATATGTTGACAAATGAAAATAATTGGGCACCTCCTGAGCAAGCTCCTGAGCCATCTCCTGCTCCAATTACTGAGCCCATTCTTAAACCAACTCCGAAGAAGAGAGGTGTTCTATTTCTCAGTCCCGAAGATATGCAAGAGGCAAAGAAATCTATGAAAGAAAAAGGTATTAAAGCTGAAGACGTTAAGAATTTACCTCCTATTGAAGAAATACATGGTCTTAATATACCGCCTGTTGAAGAAACATATGATCTCAATTCTTTATTTACTGAAGAACCTCCTGATCCCGATATCCCGACACAGGTAGTAAAGGTAAATTCTCTCTATAGATATGATAAAGCTGAAGTCCCTCCTACTAAAATTGCTAGTCAGTGCTTGGATGAGTTTGATAACTTTATGTATAAGCAAGACGACTTCAATGCTTATTTTGGTAGACAATTAAAACAAAATGCTTATATGATTAGACGCTTGGGTGATTATATGGCTAATATTAAAGGTGAGCTTAAACTTGTTAGCAAACATGCTTCTATGGTTACCACTCAAGTAGAACAAGTATTTAAGGCTCAAAAAGAAGTGCTTGATGAAATGAATAGTAAGAAAAATGATTATGTTGTTAGAGTGGCTACTAGAACTGGTAGAATGACTCAGGAACCTTTGTATCCTGAAGGCCACCCTAAGAGAATCGAGCAAGATTCTCGAAGAAATAGCATTGATGTTCCTAGTTCTTCTAAAAAGAAGAAGAAGAAAAATGATAGAACTGTGCAAACTTCTAGTGAACCTATTGCTGAACCACCTGATAATCCAAATGATATTTCTATGTCTGATGCTGAAACACAATCTGGTAATGAACATGAACCTAGTAAAAATATTAATGATGATGTTCATGATGATGCTCAACCTAGTAATGATAATGATGTAGAAATTGAACCTGATGTTGATCTTGATAACCCACAATCAAAGAATCAACGTTATGATAAAAGAGACTTTATTGCTAGGAAACATGGTAAAGAAAGGGAACCTTGGGTTCAAAAACCCATGCCTTTTCCTCCGAAACCATCCAAGAAAAAGGATGATGAGGATTTTGAGCGCTTTGCTGAAATGATTAGGCCTATCTTTTTGCGTATGAGATTAACTGATGTGCTCAAAACAAATCCTTATGCCAAATATATGAAGGACATCATTACTAATAAAAGAAAGACACCGGAAGTTGAAATTTCCACCATGCTTGCTAATTACACTTTTAAGGGTGGAATACCAAAGAAACTTGGAGACCCCGGAGTACCTACTATACCTTGCTCCATTAAAAGAAATTATATTAAAACCGCTTTATGTGATCTTGGAGCCGGTGTTAGTGTTATGCCTCTCTCTTTATATCGTAGACTTGACTTGAATAAGCTGACACCTACTGAAATATCTTTGCAAATGGCTGATAAATCAACTGCTATACCTGTCGGTATTTGTGAGGATGTGCCTGTAGTGGTTGCGAACATTACTATTTTAACGGACTTTGTTATTCTTGATATTCCCGAGGATGATAGTATGTCTATTATTCTTGGAAGACCTTTTCTTAATACTGCAGGGGCTGTTATTGATTGCAACAAAGGCAATGTCACTTTTCATGTTAATGGTAATGAGCATACGGTACACTTTCCGAGGAAACAACCTCAAGTTCATAGTATCAATTCTATTGGGAAAATTCCATCGATTATATTTGGAGGTTTTGAATTTCCTCTCCCTACTGCCAAGAAGAAATATGATATTCTTATTATAGGGGATGTGCATATCCCCGTTGAGGTAACTTAGTGTTATTCGAAATTTCTCCGGTTTCATGATTATCGGAATGAGTTTGTTAACAAGACTTGATCAACCTTGTTAGTGGATTCTTTTTGATGAGCATGAGATGGATGAAACTAGAAGCACAAAATCTTATGTACCCTCTCTATACTTTCTGTTATTTATATTAAATAAAGTAAAAATAGTATTTTCTATCCGTTTCCTGACTTATCTGTGCAATATAAAAATATCCCAAAAATAAAAGTCCTCAGAATGCCATGCCAATTTAATATGATTTTTTCGGGAATATTTGAGGATTTACTGTGCAAAAATTACCGCGGGAGGAGATGCCACCTGGCCACGAGGATGGTGGACCCCCCCTATAGGGCGCGCCCCCCTGCCTCATGGGCCCATGGTGGCCCTCCTCCACTTATCCCAGCATCCATCTTCTTCCTCTATCTCACACAAACCCGAAAAACCAACTCAAGCACGAGTTCCAGCCACTTTTGCTGTGATTTTCGATCTCCTTGCTCAAAGCACCTCTCGCAAAACTGCTTGGGGAGATTGTTCCTTGGTATGTGACTCCTCCATTGGTCCAATTAGTTTTTGTTCTAGTGCTTTATTCTTTGCAAATTTATGCTGCATAGGTGACCATGTTCTTGAGCTTGCATGTCAAATTTATATGGTTCCAAGTAGTTCTAATGCTTGATATAGGCCCTAGGCACTTGTAGGAGTAGTTGCTATCAATATTATTGAGTTTGGTTTACTTTTATTTTGAAGTTACTAAAAATTTCAGAATTTTTCAGAGGAAAACAATATGCTTAGGAAGATGTTCCAAGGTGGTTCCTCTAAGAAGCAAGGACCCAGGATTGCTATGCGCGATGCTGACGAGGATCCACCAAGAGACGCTTCGGTACGGCCTTGCGAATGGCCGTCGGAAAATTTTATGGACCGTGCGGGAATTAAAGATGAATTCAAAGCATATTTGCGCAATGCCGGTCTTGAGGATTTTGAGGCCAACAAATGCCCCCAGTATCATGATCTCACAAGTTCATTTGTGAGGAGGTTTGAGTATTCATCTTCGCGTAATTCTCCTTCAGTCATGTTTGATCTTTATGACAAATCTTATACCATGGACTTAGAAGATTTTACTTCTGCTTGCAAACTTCCATCATGGGGTAGTGTTAGGGATCCCCCTAAATCTGAATTTAGAAACTTTCTTGCTAGTATAACTGTGGGGGAATCTAGAGATATAACGCAGGCTACCATAGGGAGCATTCGCTTTCCTGCTATACATTATTTTGCTCTTTTTATCGGTAGATGCATAAATGCTAAGGATGAAGCATGTCACATGTGTGTCCCTGATCTCAGCATTCTTAGGAGTGCTGTG
Organism: Triticum urartu; assembly: GCF_003073215.2. Taxonomy (NCBI): domain Eukaryota; kingdom Viridiplantae; phylum Streptophyta; class Magnoliopsida; order Poales; family Poaceae; genus Triticum; species Triticum urartu. The sequence goes on from NC_053027.1 coordinate 487,080,769, forward strand.
TTAGGAGACCAATCTTATCATATGGGAGCCATTGTAGCTCGTAGGTTGCATCATAATAGACATAATGGAGATTTCTTTGGAGGAATTTATGCAACCCGCTTAGCTCATTTTCTTGAAATAGACATTCGTGGGGGTGATATGGAGTTGCCTCCTGCATATTTAGATTATGACTCTATGGCTTCGCACCAGTTTGTCGAGAGGGCTGAATCACCTCTCTTATATCGGTTAATTTTTGATAAACGACGTGTTTTCCGTATTACTCTCCCTGCTCCTACCTTCTTTGATTCACAGACAAAAGGAAGATATGTTATCACCAGAGAGGAGGCAGAAGAGTACGAGAGGAGAGCGAAGGCAGCCCGACTCCACGCTGCAGCTCAGCAGGCGATAACCGCTGCACATCAGTATGATCCCAACTATCCTTCCTCATCACAGTACGACCCCAAAAACTATTATTATGGATATCCGCCAGGCCAGCCGTGGCCATAGACCAACTTAGGTCAAAAGCCTAAGCTTGGGGGAGTACGTATTTCTCACCGACATTACATTTATGTTCACACACACTCATTGCTAGATGTCGGTGCTCATACTTTTTCACTGTAATATCCATGCTAGTTTATCTTCCTTTTCCTGCTTTCTTCTTGTGTGTTTGTTAAACCTTAAGAAAAAAAATTAGTAGTAGTTTATTTTTCTGCTATAGTAGTAATAATAAAAAAACAAAACCCAAAAATATTTCCCGTTCATCTTTTGCTTGTTGGGAGCTTTCCCGTGTAAATAGTTTTATTTCTTTTCTTTTCTTTGGGGGTCAGTAGGAGAATACCATAATTAAATTGTTGAAGTGACTCTTATATGCATTATTGTTGATTTAACCCAGAGCCCATATTGCCTTGTATTCTCCTGTTTATTGAATGCTCGCAAATTCCAGCTTAGTCCAATGCACGTGCACTCTTATTATTATTCACACCGTTCGGTCGTGCAAGTGAAAGGCAATTATGATCATATATGATGGACTGACTGAGATGAGAAAAGCTGGTATGAACCCGACCTCTTTTGTTTTTGTAAATATGATGAGTCCCTCGTTCTTGAATCAGCTTATTATGAATAAACATGTTTGCAATGACAATTAGAGATCATAGTTGCTTGTGCCATGCTTGATTAGCTATGAATTATAATGATTTACCTTGTATGCCAACATGCTATTGAGATGATTATGATGTGGTATGATGGGGTGGTATCCTCTTTTGAATGATTTAAGTGACTTGACTTGGCACATGTTCACGCATGTAGTTGAAACAAAATCAACATAGCCTTCACGATATTTATGTTCATGGTGGATTATATCCTACTCATGCTTGCATCCAATGTTTATTAATTTTAATGCATGTACATGGCTGTTATCGCTCTCAACTTGGTCGCTTCCCAGTCTTTTGCTAGCCTTCACTTGTACTAAGCGGGAATACTGCTTGTGCATCCAATCCCTTAAACCCCAAAGTTATTCCAGATGAGTCCACCATACCTTCCTATATGCGGTATCTACCTGCCGTTCCAAGTAAATTTGTATGTGCCAAACTCTAAACCTTCAAATAAACATTCTGTTTTGTATGCTCGAATAGCTCATGTATCAACAAAGGCTGTCCTTATCTTCCGTGTTAGGCGGGTTATTCTCAAGAGGAGTGGACTCCGCTCCTCACTCACGAGAAAATGGCTGGTCACCGGGATGCCCAGTCCCATGCTTTATGCAAACTAAATCAAAATTAATTGCAAACAAAACTCCCCCTGGGACCTGATGTATGTTGGAGGCACTCATTATTTCGAGCAAGCCATGGATTGATGCTTGTTGGTGGAGGGGGAGTATAAACTTTACCATTCTGTTTGGAAACCGCCTATAATGTGTTTAGCATGGAAGATATCGCCATCTCTTAGTTGTTACGTTGACAATGAAAGTATACCGCTCAAAATACAAGTTATCTCTATTTCAAAATCGAGCTCTGGCACCCCTACAAATCCCTGCTTCCCTCTGTGAAGGGCCTATCCATTTACTTTTATGTTGAGTTATCACCCTCTTATTAAAAAGCACTAGCTGGAGAGCACATCCGTCATTTGCATTCATCACTGTTAATTTATACTGGGTATGACTATGATTGGATCTCTTTTACCATGAATTACAATGTCTAGTCAATCCTTGATCTTTAAAGGTGCTCTGCATTTATGTTTTGCGGTCTCAGAAAGGGCTAGCGAGATACCATCTTGTTATATCATATTATGATTGTTTTGAGAAAGTGTTGTCATCTGAGATTTATTATTATGGCTTGCTAGTTGATTATGCTATTGATATGAGTAATTGTGAGACCTGAGAATTATTGCAAATGTGGTTAGTTATGATCTATGCTGAAAACTTGAATGCTGGCTTGACATAGTTACAACAACAAGAGCAAACAGAGTTTGTAAAAGTTTTTCTTTCTTTCTTTCAGTTTGTCAACTGAATTGTTTGAGGACAAGCAAGGGTTTAAGCTTGGGGGAGTTGATACGTCTCCGTCGTATCTACTTTTCCAAACACTTTTGCCCTTGTTTTGGACTCTAATTTGTATGATTTGAATGGAACTAACCCGGACTGACGCTATTTTCAGCAGAATTACCATGGTGTTGTTTTATGTGCAGAAAACAAATATTCTCGGAATGACCTGAAACTCCACGGAACATCTTAGAAAAAACAATAAAAAATCCTCGCCAAAGATGAAGACCGGGGGGGCCACACCCTTCTCACGAGGATGGGGGGCGACCCCCCTAGGGCGCGCCCCCCTACCTCGTGGGCCCCCTGGAAACCCTCCGACGCCAACTCCAACTCTATATATTTGCTTTCGGAGAGAAAAAAATCAGAGAGAAGAAATCATCGCGTTTTACGATATGGAGCCGCCGCCAAGCCCTAAAACCTCTTGGGAGGGCTGATCTGGAGTCCGTTCGGGGCTCCAGAGAGGGGGATTCGTCGCCGTCGTCATCATCAACCATCCTCCATCACCATTTTCATGATGCTCACCACCATGCGTGAGTAATTCCATCGTAGGCTTACTGGATGGTGATGGGTTGGATGAGATTTATCATATAATTGAGTTAGTTTTGTTAGGGTTTGATCCCTAGTATCCATTATGTTCTGAGATTGATGTTGCTATGACTTTGCTATGCTTAATGCTTGTCACTAGGGCCCGAGTGCCATGATTTTAGATTGAACCTATTATGTTTTCATGAATATATGTGAGTTCTTGATCCTATCTTGCAAGTCTATAGTCACCTACTATGTGTTATGATCCGGCAACCCCGAAGTGACAATAATCGGGACCACTCCCGGTGATGACCATAGTTTGAGGAGTTCATGTATTCACTATGTGCTAATGCTTTGTTCCGGTTCTCTATTAAAAGGAGGCCTTAATATCCCTTAGTTTCCAATAGGACCCCGCTGCCACGGGAGGGTAGGACAAAAGATGTCATGCAAGTTCTTTTCCATAAGCACGTATGACTATATACGGAATACATGCCTACATTATATTGATGAATTGGAGCAAGTTCTGTGTCGCCCTATGTTATGACTGTTACATGATGAACCGCATCTGGCATAATTATCCATCACTGATCCATTGCCTACGAGTTTTCCATATACTGGTTTACGCTTATTTACTTTCCCGCTGCTACTGTTACAATCACTACAAAATACCAAAAACATTACTTTTGCTGTCTTTACTTTTGTTGCTGCTACCGCCACTATCATATTACTTTGCTACTAAACACTCTGCTGCAGATACTAAGTTTCCAGGTGTGGTTGAATTAACAACTCAGCTGCTAATACTTGAGAATATTCTTTGGCTCCCCTTGTGTCAAATCAATAAATTTGGGTTGAATACTCTACCCTCGAAAGCTGTTGTGATCCCCTATACTTGTGGGTTATCAGACACGAGGCCTCCACGAGAGTGGAGGGCGCGCCCTACCCCCCTAGGCGCGCCCCCTACCTCGTGGGCACCCCGTGCGCTCTCCGGACTCCGTTTTCTTACACGACACGTATTTTGGTTGGTAAAAATTCATTATATAATCCCCCGGGGGTTTTGACTCCCGTATCACGCAAATATCTCTTGTCTTTGTTTTGAGTTGTCCTGCTACAGACAGAGCAACATGTCGTCCCAGGATTCGTAAGGAGAAAGCTATGTGGCTGATTACCTTGCAAATCCTAAGGTCTATAGGGATGTGGAGCATTGTGGTTGGACTACGGAAGAAGAAGAGGACCATGAACCCAAGGGAAAGGAGGAGACGAGCTCAGATGAAGATGAAGTTCCCCTACCTCAACCTGGGGACATGCATGTGGAGTTCAAAAAGTCAAGCCTCCCGGATAGAGTAAACAAACCTAAGATAGAGTTTATCCCTTTTCACCTCTTGCAGGAAAACAAGCAGGAACTATGCAAAAAGATACTGAGCCTGGAATAGGAGATCAAGGACCTAAGGGACCAAAATTTTGTCCTCAAGCGCAAATTAAGGAAGAAGCCTACGCCATCAACAAAACCATCACCTTCTCCCCCAACAAAGAAGAATTGAGTATCTGGTATGGGCACTCCCCTTGGCAGCTGCCAAGCTTGGGGGAGTGCCCCGGTATCGTATCACCATCACTTTTATCTTTACCGTTTTTCTTAGTTCGATCCTTTTGATAATATCTTGATCTATTAGAATAAAAGTTCTTAGTATGATCTAGTCGTGAGTTTTGCTTTATAATTCTCCTATGTAATCGAGTCCGTGAGCTATATAATAAAGATTAGTGTTGAGTCAAGGGCTTGATTATTTTTCCATGATCCTAAGGGAATAAAATAAAAGAGAAAGAAATAAAAAGAAACAAAGAGATCATGTGAGTCTCATGGAGAGTAATGAGCTCACATAGAAAAAAGTATGATGAATAAAAGTTGTTGAGGGTTGACAAGCATAGTTTTTGGTCATCGTTGCAATTAATAGGAAGTAATAAAGAAAGAGAGGTCTTCACATATAAATATACTATCTTGGACATCTTTTATGATTATGAGCACTCATTAAAATATGACATGCTAAAGAGTTGATGTTGGACAGGGAAGACAACGTAATAGATTATGTTTTCTTACATCTGAGATAAATTATATTGTCATGGATCATCCAACATGGTTGAGCTTGCCTTTCTCCCTCATGCTAGCCAAATTCAACGCACCAAGTAGAGATACTACTTGTGCTTCCAAATACCCTTAAACCAGTTTTGCCATGAGAGTCCACCATACCTACCTATGGATTGAGTAAGATCCTCCAAGTAAGTTGTCATCGGTGCAAGCAATAAAAATTGCTCTCTAAATATGTATGACTTATTAGTGTGGGAGAAAATAAGCTTTATACGATCGTGTGATATGGAAGAAATAAAAGCGACAGACTGCATAATAAAGGTCCATATCACAAGTGGCAATATAAAGTGACGTTCTTTCGCATTAAGATTTTGTGCATCCAACTAGAAAAGCGCATGACAACCTCTGTTTCCCTCTGTGAAGGGCTTATCTTTTACTTTTATCCCCTACATTGCATAAGAGTCATGGTGATCTTCACCCTTCCTTTTTACATTTTATCCTTTGGCAAGCATAGTATATTGGAAAGATCCTGGTATATGTGGCTAATTGGATGTGAGTTTTCATGAACTATTATTGTTGATATTACCCTTGAGGTAAAACGTTGGGAGGCAAAACTATAAGCCCCTATCTTTCTCTGTGTTCGATTAAAACTCCATACCCATAAGTATTGCGTGAGTGTCAGCAATTGTGAAAGACTATATGATAGTTGAGTATGTGGACTTGCTGAAAAGCTCTTATACATTGACTCTTTCCTATGTTATGATAAATTGCAATTGCTCCAATGACTGAGATTATAGTTTGTTAGTTTTCAATGAAGTTTACGATTCATACTTGAAATTGTGATTGAATTATTATTTTAGCATAAGAAATCATATGACAATAATTATGTAAGTTGTTGTTCTAAGAATGATCATGATGCCCTCATGTCCGTATTTTATTTTTATCGACACCTCTATCTCTAAACATGTGGACATATTTTTCGATTTCGGCTTTTCGCTTGAGGACAAGCGAGGTCTAAGCTTGGGGGAGTTGATACGTCCATTTTGCATCATGCTTTTATATCGATATTTATTGCATTATGGGTTGTTATTACACATTATGTCACAATACGTATGACTATTCTCTCTTATTTTACAAGGTTTACATGAAGAGGGAGAATGCCGGCAGCTGGGATTCTGGGCTGGAAAATGAGCAAATATTAGAGACCTATTCTGCACAGCTCCAAAAGTCCGAAAACTTCACGGAAGACGTTTTCAGAATATATAAAAAATACTCAGCGGAAGAGATTCACCAGGGGGCCACACCCTGCCCACGAGGGTGGGGGCGCGCCCTACCCCCTGGGCGCATCCCCTACCTCGTGGGCCCCCTGGTGGCCCTCCGGTGGCCATCTTCTGCTATATGAAGTCTTTTGATGGGAAAAAATAGCAAGCCATCGTCTCGGACGAAACTCCGCCGCCACGAGGCGGAACCTTGGCGGAACCAATCTAGGGCTCTGGCGGAGCTGTTCTGCCGGGGAAACTTCCCTCCCGGAGGGGAAAATCATCGCCATCGTCATCATCAAAACACTCCTCTCATCGGGAGAGGGCAATCTCCATCAACATCTTCATCAGCACCATCTCCTCTCAAAACCCTAGTTCATCTCTTGTATCCAATTCTTGTCTCTAAGTCCGGGATTGGTGCTAGTAGGTTGCTAGTAGTGTTAATTACTCCTTGTAGTTGATGCTAGTTGGTTTATTTGGTGGAAGATCATATGTTCAGATCCTATATGCATATTAATACCCCTTTGATTATGAACATGTTTATGCTTTGTGAGTAGTTACGTTTGTTCATGAGGACATGGGAGAAGTCTTGCTATTAGTAGTCATGTGAATTTGGTATTCGTTCGATATTTTGATGAGATGTATGTTGTCTCTCCTCTAGTGGTGTTATGTGAACGTCGACTACATGACACTTCACCATTATTTGGGCCTAGAGGAAGGCATTGGGAAGTAATAAGTAGATGATGGGTTGCTAGAGTGACAGAAACTTAAACTCTATTTTATGTGTTGCTTCGTAAGGGGCTGATTAGGATCCATATGTTTCATGCTATGGTTAGCTTTACCTTAATACTTTTGTTGTAGTTGCGGATGCTTGCAATAGAGGTTAATCATAAGTGGGATGCTTGTCCAAGTAAGGACAGTACCCAAGCACCGGTCCACTCACATACCAAATTATCAAAGTACCGAACGCGAATCATATGAGCGTGATGAAAACTAGCTTGATGATATTCCCATGTGTCCTCGGGAGCGCTTTTCTCTATATAAGAGTTTGTCCAGACTTGTCCTTTGCTATAAAAAGGATTGGGCCACCTTACTGCACTTTATTTACTTTTGTTACTTGTTGCTCGTTACAAATTATCCTATCACAAAACTATCTGTTAGCACTTATTTCAGTACTTGCAGAGAATACCTTGCTGGAAACCGCTTATCATTTCCTTCTGCTCCTCGTTGGGTTCGACACTCTTACTTATCTAAAGGACTACGATAGATCCCCTATACTTGTGGGTCATCAGCGGCGGTGCTGCAGGGTTGACGGGGAGGACCGGTGGTGCGGCTATTGGCGGCGACGTGCGGGTTGGCTGATCCAGCCCGTACATGGCTGGCCGACGGCTGCGTGGAAGGGCCAGCGAGGGGCGCCGGAGGCCTCTGCTGGCGATCCGGCGGAGTTTCTGGATCGGATTTGGTCGTCACGTCCGACCCGTCCGGCCGTTTGGGATACTGCGGGTGCCCGGCGGTCTGCTGCCGTATCTCCGCCGGAGTACCGACGGCGACGTACGTCTTCATGGCGAGGTTCCGCTCGGTTCCAGCCAGCCGCGAGATCGGGACGGCGTGGCTTCCGGTGAAAATTGCGCCTGACTGCGGTCTTGGCGGACGATGGCGGCGTCTCGGACGTCGTTCCCTTCTCGAGGCATCGTCGTTGCAGGTCACGTCAAGCTAATCGGGAAGTTCCGGAGGAAACCCTAGATCTGGTCTACTAGATCGGAGGATGACGGCGCCTTCGGTGTCATTCTTCCTCCTGGAGGCATCGTTTTGGAGCAAGTGTTGGTTGGAGGGGACAAGAGAAGGAGCGGTGTTTCATCTTGCTCATTGATGATGACGGATCTCGGCGGCGTGGCGCAGTGGAGACTCGGCGCCCGATGCACGGAGATGGACACGCGCAGGAGAATGACGTTGTTTGGCGTCGTGGTGGCTTCGGCACCAGCTAGACCAGGCAAGGTGCATGCAGCAGTACAACTATGAAGATGGATTGGTGGCAGGTGGCTGCGACGGCCTCATACCCGGCAGGCGTCCTGGTGCCGGACTGGTAGGTGCCCATACCCGGCAGACGTCCTGGTTGGGACCTCGGGTCTTAGATGTTAGGTTTGGCTTCGAGGTTTGTTTGGTACTAGGCCCAAACTATCAGCATCCTTTTATCAATTGGATATGAGTAGCGACAGTTTTGTTGCCTAGACGGTGGCTTCAGCCTTATTGTTGTATGACTTTGTAAAGTCTTGTGTGAATAATTAATAAAGTGGCTGCATGCATTGTCCAGATGCAGAGGCCGGGGTCCTCCTCCATTTCTAAAGAAAAAAATGACAATCTTTTGACACTTTTGTTTACTGACACACGGTTAATTAACCATTTTTTTAAATAATGTTGCATGTCGTGCACGTGGAACCTATAGCCGACACCATTGATATCAAGACACTTGAGCAATTATCTATTAGAAGAAAAATAAATAACAACTCATCTATCAAACAATTAGCGTCGAAAATGGATAGCACTGAGGCGCGCGACTTAAGCCTACGGTGTGAAATATGATGTTCAGTCGTAGTATCATTGGACGCTGGTTTGTCTTGATCGGGCAGCATCTTTCGGCGTCTCCTAGCTTGAAAAAATGTTTCGGGGAAAAAGGACCGAGGTGTCGATCCATGCAGCACGACAAGATGGACCATATAACGAGCGACGGTAATGATCCACTTGTTTCGGCTTGGACCCAGGAAAAAGGCGCCGCTTCCGCCTGTGTTGATTCCTCCTGGCACAGGGTACATGGACAAGATGATAAGGCCCTAGGGGGCATTATTGTAAGTAAACAATCAAGGTACTAGTAACGCAGTAGAATGGCACCTTCCATGTCATCTTCAACCTAATAATTCGACCCTGGACAGCTTAAACGACGGTAGTAGCAGGTTTTGGGCTTTTGGAGCTCCAAGATTTCGGATAAGGAGGAGACTGGAAACCGTCACTCCGCACTTCAGTTCGACAACAAGGCAGTCATCAGTAGCGGGACGCCAAGTTTTTCTCGCCTCTGAAAGCGTTGCGTGCTACTGGTAGTAAAAGCCAGTGACTTACTTTTTGCTGCTTGAAAGAGATCGCGTAGGGTCAAGTATTAGAAGACGCCTCCTGGATTTACTCTCTGAACCCCTAACAAAAAAGGATTTACTCTCTGAATTTCTCGCATTATTAAATCTCTGGTGCACCGGCTTAGCGACACACTGCTGCTATACCAGTGCGCAGTCATGTTATTTTTTTTCGAAAAAAAAAATCAGACCTACTATAAAAGTTCACAGGACGTATAAATCATCTCAAAAACAGTAAAATTACATACAATGAGCCGTCAAGGAGCCATTATCGAAGCTTCACTATAGAGTCGGCTTGACCTTGTCAATGACAACCAAAAAATCTCTGTTTATGTCCTTAAAAAGACGGCAAACACCGCCATCCATCAAAGCGCCGCACTTGCGATGACTAAAATACTCTAACATAAACTAATAATCGAGACGAAAGCACCGGGAATCATCTCCCCGCCACCGGTCGCCGGAGCAACAGGAAAAATGGAGACGGGTCCACGGGCTCGACAATGCAGTCTGGGTAAAGTTTGCCCGAACCATCTAAGGTCCGAGAGAGGAAAGCAAGAGAATGTCCCCTTACTTTATAATACTCGCTCTGTTCATAAATATAAGATGTTTTAAATATTTGAATGTAGACAGAAACTTTACACGGACGAAAATGAATGAGCAAACACATCGATATGCGTCCATATATATATACATCCAAATCATATAAAAATATTAAAACATTGACCGGAGGGAGTACTATACCTAAAAATGCTACTGTAGTAGTCAATCATGTTGGAAGAAAAACCATGCTGCCACACACACCAGTTCCGGCGCGTATGGGCGCCGCCGCTCCGCCATGCCGGTCCGTACCGCGCCGCGCCGGCAGAGAAAACAAAAGCGAGCACACACGGGCGAGGGGCAGAAGCGGAAACCGAGCCGGCTCGCCACTTGGCGAAAGGACGCGCACGTGGCACCGAGCCAAGCGCCCCCTTATCCAGCGCCCGGTGACGGTTCTGCCCCCAAAAGCGCAAAAGAGCGCCCGGAAAGGGCCCCGCCACCCTCATCCCCGTCGCCCTTTTCTCCCTTTACCTATTCTTCTCCTTTCTTCTCCCTCTGCCGCCGCTGCGCGCTCTCTCCACCTATTCCACCTCCTCCCTTCGCTTATCTCTCTCTCCACCCCCACCCTCCTCCTCCAGAAAAGTCATTTTTTAGTCCGGGTTCCCGTCGAAGCTTCGAGGATCCTCTCGCCCATCCGCGCCGTCGGGCGCGGCGCCTCCGCACGTCGAGGCGGCCGTCCGGTGAGCTCCCCTGCTAAGCCCTCCACCCGTCGTCGTCGATTGGTTTTGGTCGTTTCGTCGGTTTTTAGCTCCACTCCGTGGCAGCAGCCGTTCGTCCGCGCGATGGGTTCCGTGGGTCGAGCTGCTGCTGCTGCAGGCGATTGACCTGGCATCTGGGTGGGATTGCCAGACTGACCGGCGGCTGCCTGCTCGGTCTCGATGATCCGAGCGTTCGATCTCGGTGTCCTCCTCGTCTGTTCGAGCGGGTTCAAGTCTTTTTCATGTTTTATTTCGCGGGCTGCTCACGTTTTAACTCGTGTCGCGTGGAGCTGTGGTTAGATTCGGTTGCGTAAATTCTCATCTCAGTTGCTTACGGCATGGGATTTAGTATGATTTTTCACGCCTCACTTTTCATGCCGCCTGCCTACTGGCGGCGTAGTGGAAAAGCGCCCATCATCTATACTCCATAGGCCGCTACGGCTCTCTTTTTGCTCTTCTTGGCAGCGGCTATGGTTAGGCGCTGAAAGGATATCCCTGTCGCGGCTTAAATTCGAGCGTTTTCATTCTCAGGGAAAGTTCCTTGGCTTTATCCACACCCATGGTTTTCTCTAGGCTCAAGTTGGTATAAAAAGCGGGATTAGTGCCGCCCCGGGCTCGGATTAGTACCCTAAGGCAGCAACGATGTGTGAGTGTGACGCAGCAAACTGAATGGAAAGGTGTCCGTTTCATGTGCAGAAATAGGCGCCTTCTGATAAGACCGGCAACTAATCCGGCCATTTGCACCCGGGGTTGGGGTCGGTAGCCTTCCACAATTCCATCTGTGCGCCTCCATCCCTTTTGCTTCTCAGCTATGCTTGCCTAGGTCATGCTCCTGCTTCCTCAAAACAATGCTTTTGCTTGGTGCCTCCAGGTTGATACTTCTCTACCTTTTTGGTGTTATAAAATACTTGTCTGATTTTCGGAGCGAATGTAGTTTCATGTGTTGACTCCAATTTAAGTTGTTTTTCATTGTTTCTTCTTAGGCCCTGTTTGGATTAGCGTGTTTCTTTAGAATACACCGGTAAAAAATACAGGCCTCCGGCGGTCGGTTTCGTTTCCGGCCAGAAATCAGTCGTGACCGGTATAATACACCTGTAAATTTGACATCTTCATATTGCAATACACCGCATCGAAGCGCGGCCTTATGCATGCTTTACGGAGGTTATGTTGCTAAGGAGTAATAAATAAAATTGTAGTGTACATCAAGAAGTTCCCAAGACCAGTCAGCTGTACTTTTGCTTTTCAAACTCGAATTCTTTTTTTACCCTCGAATTCTTTATGCCCTGGCCGGCAATTCCAGGTGGACTCTGTCAAAACCAACTAAGTTTCTTTAAATGGAAATGCTCTATTAGCTAAATATATGGACGCAGTTGAATATTATCCTAGATCTCTGTTGTTACTAGTTGATGTCAAGATATGAATAAGATGGATCATTCTTGTTTCGTTATTAATATGGTGCCACTTTGCATGGTCTGTCTCAAAAGTACTATGGGCGGCATAAAACATGCCTTCTTTTCCTGTAAATTGTATACGTACACGTTGCTGCAAGTGGGTGGATTAGTTCCTAACTTGTTCCTTCTAGAATCATATTTGTATATATCTGCACAAAATTGGTCAAATAAGCTTCCTTCGGTGATAACAATCTCTTGTATCTGCATTCCAATGTCATGTAGGACCCTTCACTGGATTGAACTAAGAAAGCTCGCGACAGTGCCTGTTGTGGTGGCAGTGGCACTAAACAGCTGGAGGAAGAGCCCCCGTGATCATGGGTGCTCTTTGTGATTTTTGCGGGGAGCAAAGGCCAACAATTTATTGCCGATCGGATGCCGCATCCTTATGCTTATCGTGCGACCGTAATGTGCATTCGGCTAACACCCTTTCCCAGCGACATATGAGGACCCTTCTGTGTGATCGTTGTGCTTCACAGCCTGCAGCAGTCCGGTGTCTTGAAGAGAACACCTCACTTTGCCAAAACTGTGATTGGAGCGGGCATGCCGCAACATCCATGGCTGCCGGGCATCTAAGGCAGACCATAAACTGCTACTCGGGGTGCCCATCATCAGAAGAGCTGGCAAGAATCTGGTCCTTTGATTTTGATGCCCCTTCTGCAGCTGCTGAGCCGAACTGTGAGGAAGGAATAAGCATGATGAGCATTAATGACAGTGGTGTCAGTAACCATTGTGGCGTTCAACAGGATTGTAGCTTGCTGGATATAGCTAACTCATTACTCATGAGTGATCCGCCCACTAGCGAGAAGCTTAAATCTGAAGACGAAATGAATCTTCAACCACTTCCTACGCATCAGCCTGCTCAATCAGTTTCTATGGCACCTAAGGTACAACATTACTTACACGAATGTAGCCAAACAAACATTAGTCACGCAGTAGAGTTGCACTTGCAGTAAAATGTACCAATGCATACATATTCTGCAGGCGAATCATCGTCTCCATAACTTCACCTCGTAACCTGATTTTTTTTGGGGGGGGGGGGGGGGGGGGGGGGGGGGGGTGGTATGAAGTAGCAGATGGATTTGTATTGTTGGCAAAATGTTTTAAAAAAAATCTTAATCTGAACAGTCAAACAATTGCAATATTTTGGAATTCGGGGTCTTTTTGTGCATCGTCACATGATACTTAAAATGGCCTCCTCCGTCACTTTGTGTCATTGTATGCTTATGAAATGTTGGTTGCATCATTCAGGTACCCAGTGTAACAGATGACGATATGTTCAATGATGGCAGAATATATGAAAACTTCTGTGTGGATGATAATGACCTGACATTTGAGAATTATGAAGAACTGTTTGGTACTCCACACGTTCAGACAGAGCAACTATTTGATGATGCTGGAATTGACAGTTTCTTTGAATTGAAGGAAATGCCAGCTGCTGATTGTGACCAGGTTTGTATTTTTCTGCATTAAACTTGCTCTATCAATTATCTTTATCTGCGGAATTACTCCCGATCTTCAGTTTTTTCCCCTTCCCCCCAAAAATCAGTCTTATTTACCGCCCTCTGTACCTCCCGGTTAGAAGTTGCTATGTCAAGTTCAGTCGTCAAAATTCAGTTGTTGACCTTTTAGTTTCACAGCAAAGTAGTGAAGTTTCTTATCCATTCAAGGATTGTATTGCAGTATCCTATCAAAAGAGAAGGAATGCAGTCCATTTGATGGTTAATTGACTATTCTAAGACAATTTTTTGTGCTTTCAGCAGCTCAACCCCATGCGACCCGAATGTAGCAACGCGGTATCTGCTGATTCCAGTCTTTGTATTTCCCTCTCGTTCTCTGGTTTGACTGGTGAGAGCAATGCTGGAGATCACCAAGATTGTGAGGTATCACCACTGCTCCTTATGGGCGAGCAACCCTGGCTTCCTCCTGGTTCTGAAGGATCATCTGCCGGTGGTAGCAGAGGTAGCGCTCTCTCACGGTACATGGAGAAGAAGAAGAGAAGAAAGTAAGCACACCTCGTTGTGGCATTTCGTCTATTTTTTCTGATCATTTTTAGCAACACTAGAATTTCAGCGATCACCAATACATGCTTTAAGAACAATGTCTGCAATCATCATTTCCTGTTCAGAATTCTAAAAGCTTTACATTTACCAAGTAAATACTCGCACACGTGTCTGATGGCTGTGAAATCACAAATACTCTGTTAAGTTCAGCTAAGCTTTTCTTTATAGCTGTTTGTTAAAGGTGGCCTGTTACTTCTCTGACATGCCACCAGTTAGCTTCATCAGGCCGCATCCAGCTTTTAATTGTCTTTTTTTGTGTGCAAAAATTACTAAGCATCCTTTGGTGGCATTACTTTTTTTGACAGATTCGACAAGAAGATCAGGTACGCTTCTCGCAAGGCCAGGGCAGACGTGAGGAAGAGGGTCAAGGGCCGGTTCGTGAAAGCGGGCGAAGCATACGACTACGATCCGCTCAGCGACACACGAAGCTACTGAAGCCCAAACGCCATTGGCAATATCATCCAGTGTCAGACTAGCAACAATTATAAACTTGAGCAGCTCATGTGGTGTTGCTCGCACTAAGCAAGAGCGCATGCAGGGGAGCACTAGCACTTGTGCCGGACAGCGCAACCGGAAAAAGCGCTAAAAACACACCAGCTGGTGAGTTGGAAAATACTACAGATAGAGAAGCTGCAAATACGCAGGAAGTCCATGCTATGCCGCTGCTCCATTTTCTTTCTCCTTGGAAGTGGACGGAGCGTGCGTGCATATATCATTTCCTTCTTGGTGGGTGGTTTCGATCACTCTCCACCATCTGCGCATTAATCCAATACGATTACAGGGACTAGTCCTCCCAGCTCACCACCCACCGCATGCGTGGGCATATACCTGCCACTGCTTCCGTGTGCGGTGCGCTGGCTGCCAGGTCCTTGATTAATTATACTCGTGTACTTAGTTTCTTCCTGTGACATTATTTGTTTATGACGCAGGCGCTGGCAGCCTTGTTTTAAAACGAACTGCGGTGCTTGTTATAACTTGTAAAGTCTGTTCCTGTAATATAAAAGATGCTGGGTATGAAGTGGAAGCTTCCATGTATGTCAGCATGTCGACGCTGGGCCTCTGTTCTTTAATCTGTGCCAGAATAGCCATTCTTCAGGTCAGGCAATAGTGCACGTTTTCTTGACAGGCAAGCTGTGTTCATCCTGATCAGCGAGTGAAATGCATAAAACCACCACAATCGTGTCCTAACTTGCAACAATTCAAAACGTGGCAAAGTGCACCGAAAAGCTATCCTAGACAAGAGCAAAAAATACTGACAGAAAAAATTGCGCAGTATTTGACGTGTCTAAGCGTCCACGTGGCAGCAGAGCTGACCGCGAGCCGTAACGGCTGGGTCGGGACTGCGCTCGGTCGGAGCCAAGGGTTGACCCCGGTCGGTGTTCGGCGGTCATTCTCCCCCTCCCTCGCTCCCTTTGCTGTTGCGTTCCTCCGCTGCACCCTCGCGCTCCTGTGGTTGCCGCGCTGCTTGCCGTTGCTTGGTGATAGAGCTCAATCCAGGCCGCCATGGTCTCTTGGAGCGACGGTGAGAGCAGCGACGACTCCCTGGAAGAGTTCGACTCTCACGTAAGCTTTCTCTTCTCTGTCTCCTAGGTTAGGGTTACGATTGCTTGTGATTTGGGGATATACTGGATTTGAGTGTGTATTTAAAACGAATCCAGTCTACGTAATTCACTAGCTCTATCTGATTTAAGCTCAATCTAGCCGCCTCCGACCTTTAAAGACTTTGACTTTGAGGGCATTCAGGATTTCGAGTGCGACCACAAGAAAAATGCTAAAAAAATTGGAGCTTTCTAAGGCACTCTCACTGGAAGGAGGTTTTATGGTTGTGCGCATGATGTAAGTATCCATCTGTCTATGGATGTGATATTTAGTAGTTTAAAAGGCAGGATAATACAGTGAAATATGAATTGTGTCAATTGAAAAGCTAATTTATTTTCCCCGCAAAAAAGCTAATTTATTTAGTAGATTTAACCAAGTTAATGTACTAATGGAATCGATATCTTATGTAGTTGTAATCCTCTGCAAACATGAAACACTCTATGCATTGACATGTCACCATTTTGATTGGGTGTTGTTGATTTTGTTAGGTGTGCAAGTGTATTGTTGCTGATACACTGTATTGTTAAGTGTTGTAAATTTTAATCATCTATTCCAAAAATACTAATCAAGCATTTGAAAAATGTTAAATGTGTATAGAAAGAATGTTGACCATGTATTCAAAAAATATTAAATGCATGTAGAGAAAATTTTAAATGTGTGTAGAATAATGTTGACCACGTATTCAAAAAATGTTATTTAGGCATTTGAAAAATGTTAAACATGTACGGAAAAAACGTTGACCACGTATTAAAAATATTAATCAAACATTTGGAAAAACATTAAATATGTATAGAAAAAATATTGACCATGTATTAAAAAATGTTAAACTTATATTTGAAAAATGTTAACCAAGGATTTGAAAAAACATGTTAAATGTGTATAGGAAATATGTTGATCATGCACTTAAAAATGTTAAGAAACATTTGACAAAAAAATAAATGTGTATAAAAAATGTTGACCATGTATTCAATAAATTTACTTTTGTAGTGGAAAATTATATGTGTATTAGAAAAATGTACCGGATATACACCAAAAATGTGTGTAGAAAAACTATGAAACCCCGAGAGAAAACAAAATAAAAGCAATGAAAAACAAGAAAATAAACTAACAAAACGGAAGGAAATGAAGAAAAAAATAAAGAAATAAAGAAAAAGCTACTGAAAAACGAAAATGGGTCAAAGAAAACCAAATAAAAACAAAGAAAAAGGAAAGAAAAGAAAAGAACTCTTAAAAACAGAGAAATAAACTAAGGAAAAACAATGAGAAAATGAGAAAAAAAAAACAGTGGAAGACCGGCTCTATTTCTTCAACTAGGTCGCGACTCGCGACATACTAACTTAACATGAATCAGACGATGGCGCAGTGGCAAGCGTCAGTATGCTGCAAGTGAACGATCTGGGCATGTTACTGTAGATGTTCAGGCGAGTCTTCCATTGTACTCGCTATAAGCAAGATATGGCGTTACAGATAACTGGCGCCTTCGTTCAAGAAAAGAAAAACTTGTGCCTTCAGCGCCCGAACAGTACGCTGGCGGTCACGGGCACCATAGTGGGCCGTGGCCCAGGTATCTCATTCGCGATTACCTTTGTATCCCTCGACTTTTGAACTTTGAATAAATTGCATGCTGTTACTAAAAAAAAGATTTCCCTCAAACTGCTAAAAAATATAACTAGATTTCCCTCAAAAAAAAGGTATCGCACAAGATAAGGAAAAAGGTCCAAGTTTTTGAAGATTATTATTTTCTTATATTCCAAAGATAATAAAAGATGTTCGTGAAAATTTGAAAGTTCACAATTAATGAAACAAGTTGTGAATTAGATAAAATTTGAAAAAAAATTAAAACATGTTCACAAAATTCAAAAAAATATGTGCAAATTCAAAATAGTTTGCAAATACGAAAAAAATCACGAATTTGAAAAAGTTCATGGATTTAAAAAATGTTCACATATTTTTAAAGTTCATGAATTTTTGAAAAGTCTGCGGGTTTCATAAATGTTCACAAAGTTCAAAAAATTTCTCGGAATTTTTAGATTCAAATAAAGTTTACGTATTACCAAAAAGTTTAGAAATTTGAAGAAAACATCGATTTATTTTTTAAAATTTGGTAAAAGTTCATGGATTTGAACATCATTTTGCTAATTTGTAAAAATTTCATAGATTTTTCAAAATTAGAAATTCGTTGATTTCAAAAAGTTTGGTTGTTCGACAAAAGTTCACAAGATTAAATAAAGTTCATGGATTTCTAGGGAAAAAATCAAAAAATTGATAAGTTCATGGATTTGGAAAAGTTCAATAATTTGAAATAATGTTCCAAATTTGAAAGAAGTTCATGGATTTGAAAAATGTTGAGGAAATTCGAAAAAGTTCATGAATATGGAAATTGTTCATGAGTTATAAAAATTTCAAGACATTAAGTTCACAAAAATTAAAAAAGTTTATGAAGATTTAAGAAAGTAAAAACTAAAAGGAAAAAAGAAATAAAGTAAGATAAGAAGAAAAAAACACCAAAACCAGACAAGACCCGGTCCAGAAAAACCATAAATGGAAAAAATGTTGAAAGCTTCTAGAAACTGGTGTGGGAAGCTTCCCGAAACCAGAATGAAATCTTGCTACAATCCATATATGGGTCGGCCCATGTGCTAGCGAGGGGTGATCGGGCGTGGGCGTAGTTAATAGAATAGCATTTAACTAGCACTTGAAGCATGGAATAGGAAATGCGGGGAGCGTGTCCCATCCCTTCGGCCCATGACCTTGAGGATGTGAGCAACCCGCTCCAAGATGAAGGTGTATGTGTTTGTTCTCACTATATGGCCAGGCCCAGCTCTCTACCTCCGGCCCATGTTCGGACGTTTCAAGACTAGCGTGAAGGAGAGTGGCACTCTCCCTTATAGCGCCCAATGACCAGTAGCCTAACACCCCATCCCCTAGGAAGCTCCTCAAGTGGTAATGGCGGCCCTAGCTTTGATACCAATTGTTAGCGCCCCATCCCAACCCACGTTCAAGCATTTCCAGTGCGCATCAGACATGCTACCATAAGCGGAGAACCCACCACATCACAAAAAACTAGCTTGGAGGGAGTGTGACACTCTCCTTATAAAGTGGTCCCTACCCTTCTCCCGTAATTGAGGCGGGACTAAAATCACTGGTAAAGTCCAATCACCAGTAGCCTAACAGGCCAGTGCTTGCGTGTGGGCCTCGATCGCTCTTGGGGAAGCACCAACCTGACCTGGAACACCACTCCGCACTTCACTGTCCTGGCCAACGCCTTTGCCCCCCCGGTGCGCCTCCGTGATCGGCGACACTTCCAAGACGACCGTGATATCGACATGTTCTGCGCCCCACTCTCCCAGCTGCTCTCCGCGGAGCCAAACGGGAAAGTTCCGACCAAGTTCTACATGGGCCAGGTCCGGAACAGGCACTGGAAACCGGTGGGGTTCCTCAACTTCACCTACAAGCTCGGCAATGTCTACGTGGCTCCATCAATGGACCTATCAGCACCTCCCAAAACAAGTATGTGGGATGTTGTTCTCCAGAAAGTATGTGGGAGGCTGATTCTACCGAAAGTATGTGGGGGCTGATTCTCTAGAAAGATTTGAACTATATTTAGCGATATTTCATAAAACATTTTCTTTTGGTGGCTCAGCCCGCGATTTGTGCGACTCATGATGTTGTGTAGGTAGTAGAATCACAGTTTAAGCATTTTGAGAAGATAATGATTTGGGTAGTGGATGGAGACTGTGTCGGCATCAAGGTATTGCAACGCCCTCAGCCGCCCCAAGCTGCCTCCGTTCACTATAGCACTATAGTTATAGTGTTCGCTGTTGAACGAGTCTATAGCCTAACCATAGGTTGTTAGGATCAGCTCGTGTGCTG
Source organism: Triticum urartu (assembly GCF_003073215.2). Taxonomy (NCBI): domain Eukaryota; kingdom Viridiplantae; phylum Streptophyta; class Magnoliopsida; order Poales; family Poaceae; genus Triticum; species Triticum urartu. The sequence continues at coordinate 487,100,536 of NC_053027.1, forward strand.
TATAGATAATGATCAAGTTAGGTTGTTGTAGATAAAATCCTAACTGAATTGTATCTATCTTGTACCCTGCTTGAGTATAAATGGAAGGCAAGGCCTGACGCATAAGTCACGGCAATTCATTCCTTCTGACTTGGTATTAGAGCAATAAGATCCTCTCCCATCGATCTCTCCCTCCCCGCCGCCGCCATGTCAGGCCCTGCCACCATCAACTCCACCTCCGATGCCCTCACCTCTCCCAACGCCGACGTCCTCGCCACCGCTGCTACCTCCTCCGCTCCTGTATCGGTCTCCTCGATCAGCAATCTCATCATGATCCGTCTCACAAGGGACAACTTTCTCCTCCGGAAGATGCAGGTTGTCCCAGCGCTCCACTCCCATGGCCTCTTCGGCTACGTCGATGGCTCGGTGCAGCTGCCGTCCTACACCATCACCAACGGCGCCGATGCCGATGCCAAGGAGGAGGCAACCCGCTCTTCCTTCAGTGGTACTAGCGAGACCAGTTGGTGCTCATTGCACTGCTGGGCTCCATGATGGAGGATGTGCTTGGTCAGATGACACTCATGAACACCTCTGCCGCTGTCTGGGCGGCCCTCCATGACATGTTCTCCTCGCAGAACAAGGCGCGTCTCATGCAGATGCGTTTTCAGCTGTCGAACCTGAAGAAGAAGGACCTCACCGCTACTGAATACTTCAACAAGATGAAGGGCTTTGCTGATGCTATTGCGTCCATTGGCACACCTCTTGGCGATGAAGAGATCCTCGGCTACATGCTGGCCGGTCTTGGGTCTGAATTTGAACCTCTAGTGGCCTCCATCACCGCTCGCGAGGAGCCGATCAGCCTTGGCAGCTTATACGCGTTCCTCGCTAACGCCGAGCTTCGCATGGAGCAGCAGGCATCCGTGGGCGAGCTCCACTCCTCCGCCAACTCTGCAGCACGCAACTCTGATGGCCGACGCAATGGCGGGCGCGGCGGCCATGGAGGTCAAGCTGGAGGCCAAGGCGGTCAAGGCCGTGGCCAGGGGCATGGCCGGGGCAAGTACATCAAGTGTCAGGTATGCTCCAAGTTTGGCCATGATGCTCTGCACTGCAAGAACCACTTGAACCATGCCTATCAGCCTGAAGACAACCGTGAGCGTTCTGGCAACGCCATGCACTCCGGCGGCGTCGAGTATCCGAGTTGGTACATGGACTCGGGTGCCACCGATCATCTGACAGGCGACCTCGACAGGCTCACCATCCAGGAGCGCTACAACGGCAAAGATCAAGTGTAAGTCGCCAATGGTGCAGGTTTGTCTATTTCGCATATTGGTCAATCTGCTATTTCTGGCTCATCACACCTACTCTATCTTCGCAACATATTGCATGTTCCACATGTTAGCAAAGATCTTTTATACGTGCACAAGTTAACCTCTGATAATGATGCTATTGCTGAATTTCACCTTGGTCGTTTCTATCTTAAGGACCGGGCTGAAAGAAATATGCCCTAGAGGCAATAATAAAGTTATTATATATTTCCTTATATCATGATAAATGTTTATTATTCATGCTAGAATTGTATTAACCGGAAACTTAGTACATGTGTGAATACATAGACAAACAGAGTGTCACTAGTATGCCTCTACTTGACTAGCTCGTTGAATCAAAGATGGTTAAGTTTCCTAGCCATAGACATGAGTTGTCATTTGATTAACGGGATCACATCATTAGAGAATGATTTGATTGACTTGACCCATTCCGTTAGCTTAGCACTTGATCGTTTTAGTTTACTGCTATTGCTTTCTTCATGACTTATACATGTTCCTATGACTATGAGATTATGCAATTCCCGATTACCGGAGGAACACTTTGTGTGCTACCAAACATCACAATGTAACTAGGTGATTATAAAGGTGCTCTACAGGTGTCTCTGATGGTACTTGTTGAGTTGGCATAGATCGAGACTAGCATTTGTCACTCCGATTGTCGGAGAGGTATCTCTGGGCCCTCTCGGTAATGCACATCACTATAAGCCTTGCAAGCAATGCAACTAATGAGTTAGTTGCGGGATAGTGCATTACGAAACGAGTAAAGAGACTTGCCGGTAATGATATTGAACTAGGTATTGAGATACCGACGATCGAATCTCGGGCAAGTAACATACCGATGATAAAGGGAACAACGTATGTTGTTATGCGGTTTAACCGATAAAGATCTTCGTAGAATATGTAGGAGCCGATATGAACATCCAGGTTCCGCCATTGGTTATTGACCGGAGACGTGTCTCGGTCATGTATACATAGTTCTCGAACCCATAGGGTCCGCACGCTTAAAGTTCGATGACGATCGGTATTATGAGTTTTTGTGTTTTGATGTACCGAAGGTAGTTCGGAGTCCCGGATATGATCACGGACATGACGAGGAGTCTCGAAATGGTCGAGACTCAAAGATCGATATATTGGATGACTATATTCGGACACCGGAAGTGTTCCGGGTGATTTCGGAGAAAACCGGAGTGCCGGAGGGTTACCGGACCCCCCCGGAGAAATAATGGGCCTTATGGGCCTTAGTGGAGAGAGAGGGCTGGCCTAGGGCAGGCCGCGCGCCCCTCTCCCTCTGGTCCGAATTGGACTAGGAGAGGGGGGCGCCCCCTTTTCCTTCTCCCTCTCCCCCTTCCTTTCCCCCCTCCTAGTAGGAGTAGGAAAGAGGGGAGTCCTACTCCTACTAGGGGGAGGACTCCTCCTAGCGCGCCATAGAGGGCCGGTGATACGTCTCCAACGTATCTATAATTTTTTATTGCTCCATGCTATATTATCTACTGTTTTGGACTATATTGGGCTTTATTTTCCACTTTTATATTATTTTTGGGACTAACCTATTAACCGGAGGCCCAGCCTAGAATTGTTGTTTTTTGCCTATTTCAGTGTTTCGAAGAAACGGAATATCAAACGGAGTCCAAACGGAATAAATCTTTCTGGAACATGATTTTCTTCCCGAATATGACCCAGGAGACTTGGACCCTACGCCAAGGAAGCTTCAAGGTGGGCACGAGGTAGGGGGCGCGCCCTATACCCCCAGGCGCGCCCCCCATCCTCGTGGGCCCACCAAAGCTCCACCGACGTACTTCTTCCTCCTATATATACCTATGTACCCCCAAACGAACAGATATAGAGCCAAAAACCTAATTCCACCGCCGCAACTTTCTGTATCCACGAGATCCCATCTTGGGGCCTGTTCCGGAGCTCCGCCGGAGAGGGCCGTCATCACGGAGGGCTTCTACATCATCATAGCCTCTCCGATGAAGTGTGAGTAGTTTACCTCAGACCTTCGGGTCCATAGTTATTAGCTAGATGGTTTCTTCTCTCTTTTTGGATCTCAATACAAAGTTCTCCCCCTCTCTCGTGGAGATCTATTCGATGTAATCTTCTTCTTTTTGCGGCGTGTTTGTTGAGACCGATGAATTGTGGGTTTATGATCAAGTCTATCTATGAATAATATTTGAATCTTCTCTGAATTCTTTTATGTATGATTGGTTATCTTTGCAAGTCTCTTCAAATTATCCGTTTGGTTTGGCCAACTAGATTGGTAGTTCTTGCCATGGGAGAAGTGCTTAGCTTTGGGTTTGATCTTGCGGTGTCCTTTCCCAGTGACAGAAGGGGCAGCAAGGCACGTATTGCATCGTTGCCATCGAGGATAACAAGATGGGGTTTATTTCATATTGCATGCATTTATCTCTCTACATCATGTCATCTTGCTTAAAGCGTTACTCTGTTTTTAACTTAATACTCTAGATGCATGCTGGATAGCGGTCGATGAGTGGAGTAATAGTAGTAGATGCAGAATTGTTTCGGTCTACTTGTCACGGACGTGATGCCTATATACATGATCATGCCTAGATATTCTCATAACTATGCTCAGTTCTGTCAATTGCTCAACAGTAATTTGTTCACCCACCGTAGAATACTTATGCTCTTGAGAGAAGCCACTAGTGAAACCTATGGCCCCCGGGTCTATTCTCATCATATCAATCTCCGTCACTTTAATCTTGCTTTGCTTTTTTACTTTGCCTTTTACTTTTCACTTTGCATCTCTATACCAAAAATACCAAAAATATTATATCTATCAGATCTCACTCTCGTAAGTGACCGTGAAGGGATTGACAACCCCTAATCGCGTTGGTTGCGAGTAGCTATTGTTTTGTGCAGGTACGAGGGACTTGAGCATGGCCTCCTACTGGATTGATACCTTGGTTCTCAAAAACTGAGGGAAATACTTATGCTACTCTGCTACATCATCCTTTGCTCTTCGGGGAAATCCAACGCAAGCTCAAGAGGTAGCAAGAAGAATTTCTGGCGCCGTTGCCGGGGAGTCTACGCAAAAAGTCAACATACCAAGTACCCATCACAATCCCTATCTCTCGCATTACATTATTTGCCATTTGCCTCTCGTTTTCCTCTCCCCCACTTCACCCTTGCCGTTTTATTCGCCCTCTCTTTCCCAATCTCCTTCTCCTTATCCGCCTCTCTTTCTCCGTTTGCCTTTTTCTCGCTTGCCTTGTCGTCATGGCTAATCTTATCTCTTCTCCGTTATCTCCCGAGAATGAAGTCCTAAATTTTAAACAAAGGGAGGGAGAAAATCTGAAAGACGCTTAGTATAGAATTTGCAATGATCAAAATAGATCTACCAGGAAGCAATCTACTTCAGTCCTTCTTTGCAATTTTTATGTAGGTGCTAGTCCTTGGTATAGATATATCCTTGATACCATTACCGGGGGGAATTTCTTGGGTAGCCACACTTTTGATTCTTATAATGCTATAATAGATTTATTTGGCTCACCACCTCTTTTGGTTAATGGAACTATGTTAACTTTGGAGCATGTTATGCAAAGGCTTGAAATTATTGAAAACAAAGTTGCTACCATTGAATCAATTGATAATATAGATAAAAAGATCCATAATCAAATTACCCAATATGGATCTAAGGTAGGAATGACTTTGAAAAATATTAAGGAAAAGGAACCCATGGTTAATGAGAAAATAAATCTAGATTCTACTAGAATCGATAAACTTGAGGGTATCATTACCAACTTAGGAACCGCTTTTTCTTTCGTAAAGAATACTTCTAGTCCTCCCACTAAAATTACCAAGCTTATGTTGTTGGGGAACGTTGCAGAAAACAAAAATTTTCCTACTCGTTTCACCAAGATCATCTAGGAGTTCATCTAGCAACGAGTCATCGGATGCATCTACATACCTTTGTAGATGGCGCACGGAAGCGTTCAAAAGAACGGTGATGATGTAGTCGTACTCGACGTGATCCAAATCACCGATGACCAGCGCCGAACGGACGGCACCTCCGCGTTCAACACACGTACGGGACGGGAGACGTCTCCTCCTTCTTGATCCAGCAAGGGGAAGGAGAGGTTGATGAAGATCCAGCAGCACGACGGCGTGGTGGTGGATGCAGGGCGTCACAGAAGCAGGGCTTCGCCAAGACTACAAGGGAGAGACGTAACAGGGAGAGATGGAGGCGCCAGGGGCTGGTATGAAATCCCTCCTCTCCCCCACTATATATAGGGGTGCCATGGGGGGGGCGCCGGCCCTAGTAGATGAGATCTACTAGGGGGGCGGCGGCCAAGGGGACGATTCCCTCCCCCCCAAGGCACCTAGGGGTGCCTTCCACCACATGGACTCTTCCATGGTGGAACCCTAGGCGCATGGGCCTATAGGGGCTGGCGCCCCAGCCCACTATGGGCTGGGTTCCATCCTATTTCAGCCCATGGGGCCCTCCGGGATAGGTGGCCCCACCCGGTGGACCCCCGGGACCCTTCCGGTGGTCCCGGTACAATACCGATAACCCCGAAACTTGTCCCGATGCCCGAAACAGCACTTCCTATATATAATTCTTTACCTCCGGACCATTCCGGAACTCCTCGTGACGTCCGGGATCTCATCCGGGACTCCGAACAACATTCGGGTTTCTGCATATACATATCTTCACAACCCTAGCGTCACCGAACCTTAAGTGTGTAGACCCTACGGGTTCGGGAGACAAGCAGACATGACCGAGACGACTCTCCGGTCAATAACCAACAGCGGGATCTGGATACCCATGTTGGCTCCCACATGCTCCACGATGATTTCATCGGATGAACCACGATGTCGAGGATTCAATCAACCCCGTATGCAATTCCCTTTGTCAATCGATATGTTACTTGCCCGAGATTCGATCGTCGGTATCCCAATACCTCGTTCAATCTCGTTACCGGCAAGTCACTTTACTTGTACCGTAATGCATGATCCCGTGACCAGACACTTGGTCACTTTGAGCTCATTATGATGATGCATTACCGAGTGGGCCCAGTGATACCTCTCCGTCATACGGAGTGACAAATCCCAGTCTTGATCCATGTCAACCCAATAGACACTTTTGGAGATACCCGTAGTCTACCTTTATAGTCACCCAGTTACGTTGTGACGTTTGGCATACCCAAAGCACTCCTACGGTATCCGGGAGTTACACGATCTCATGGTCTAAGGAAAAGATACTTTGACATTGGAAAACTCTAGCAAACGAACTATACGATCTTGTGCTATGTTTAGGATTGGGTCTTGTCCATCACATCATTCTCCTAATGATGTGATCTCGTTATCAATGACATCCAATGTCCATAGTCAGGAAACCATGACTATCTGTTGATCAACGAGCTAGTCAACTAGAGGCTTACTAGGGACATATTGGTGTCTATTATTCACACATGTATTACGATTTCCGGATAACACAATTATAGCATGAATAAAGACAATTATCATAAACAAGGAAATATAATAATAATGCTTTTATTATTGCCTCTAGGGCATATTTCCAACAGTCTCCCACTTGCACTAGAGTCAATAATCTAGTTACATTGTGATGAATCGAACACCCATGGAATTCTGGTGTTGATCATGTTTTGCTCTAGGGAGAGGTTTAGTCAACGGATCTGCTATATTCAGGTCCGTATGTACTTTACAAATCTCTATGTCTCCATCTTGAACATTTTCACGAATGGAGTTGAAGCGACGCTTGATGTGCCTTGTCTTCTTGTGAAACCTGGGCTCCTTGGCAAGAGCAATAGCTCCAGTGTTGTCACAGAAGAGCTTGATCGGTCCCGACGCATTGGGTATGACTCCTAGGTCGGTGATGAACTCCTTCACCCATATTGCTTCATGTGCTGCCTCCGAGGCTGCCATGTACTCCGCTTCACATGTAGATCCTGCCACGACGCTTTGCTTGCAACTGCACCAGCTTACTGCCCCACCATTCAAAATATACACGTATCCGGTTTGTGACTTAGAGTCATCCAGATCTGTGTCGAAGCTAGCGTCGACGTAACCCTTTACGACGAGCTCTTCGTCACCTCCATAAACGAGAACCATTTCCTTAGTCCGTTTCAGGTACTTCAGGATATTCTTGACCGCTGTCCAGTGTTCCTTGCCGGGATTACTTTGGTACCTTCCTACCAAACTTACGGCAAGGTTTACATCAGGTCTGGTACACAGCATGGCATACATAATAGAACCTATGGCTGAGGCATAGGGGATGACACTCATCTCTTCTATTTCTTCTGCCGTGGTCGGACATTGAGGTGAGCTCAATTTCACACCTTGTAACAAAGGTAAGAACCCCTTCTTAGAATGATCCATATTGAACTTCTTCAATATCTTATCAAGGTATGTGCTTTGCGAAAGACCTATGAGGCGTCTCGATCTATCCCTATAGATTTTGATGCCTAATATATAAGCAGCTTCTCCAAGGTCCTTCATTGAAAAACTCTTATTCAAGTAGGCCTTGATGCTGTCCAAGAGTTCTATATCATTTCCCATCAAAAGTATGTCATCTACATATAATATGAGAAATGCTACAGAGCTCCCACTCACTTTCTTGTAAACGCAGGCTTCTCCATAAGTCTGTGTAAACCCAAACGCTTTGATCATCTCATCAAAGCGAATGTTCCAACTCCGAGATGCTTGCACCAGCCCATAAATCGAGCGTTGGAGCTTGCATACCTTGTCAGCATTCTTAGGATCAACAAAACCTTCCGGCTGCATCATATACAATTCTTCCTTAAGGAAACCATTAAGGAATGCCGTTTTGACGTCCATTTGCCATATTTCATAATCATAGAATGCGGCAATCGCTAACATGATTCGGACGGACTTCAGCTTTGCTACTGGTGAGAAAGTCTCATCGTAGTCAACCCCTTGAACTTGTCGATAACCCTTAGCGACAAGCCGAGCTTTATAGATGGTCACATTACCATCCGCGTCTGTCTTCTTCTTAAAGATCCATTTATTTTCTATGGCTCGCCGTTTAACGGGCAAGTCAGTCAAAGTCCATACTTCGTTTTCATACATGGATCCTATCTCGGATTTCATGGCTTCTAGCCATTTGTCGGAATCCGGGCCCGCCATCGCTTCTTCATAGTTCAAAGGTTCACCGTTGTCTAACAACATGATTTCCAAGACAGGGTTGCCGTACCACTCTGGTGCGGAACGTGTCCTTGTGGACCTTCGAATTTCAGTAGGAGCTTGATCAGAAGTATCTTGATCATTATCTTTAACTTCCTCTCTAGTCGGTGCAGGCACCTCAAGAACATTTTCTTGAGTTGCGCCATTTTCCGGTTCAAGAGGTAATACTTCATCAAGCTCTACTTTCCTCCCACTTACTTCTTTCGAGAGAAACTCTTTCTCTAGAAAGGACCCATTCTTGGCAACAAAGATCTTGCCTTCGGATCTGAGGTAGAAGGTGTACCCAACAGTTTCTTTTGGGTATCCTATGAAGACGCATTTTTCCGATTTGGGTTCGAGCTTTTCAGGTTGAAGTTTCTTGACATAAGCATCGCATCCCCAAACTTTCAGAAACGACAACTTAGGTTTCTTACCAAACCATAATTCAAACGGTGTCGTCTCAACGGATTTCGACGGAGCCCTATTTAAAGTGAATGCGGCAGTCTCTAAAGCATAGCCCCAAAAAGATAGCGGTAAATCGTAAGAGACATCATAGATCGCACCATATCCAATAGAGTGCGATTACGACGTTCGGACACACCGTTACGCTGAGGTGTTCCAGGCGGCGTGAGTTGTGAAACTATTCCACATTTTCTTAAGTGTGTGCCAAACTCGTGACTCAAGTATTCTCCTCCACGATCTGATCGTAGAAACTTGATTTTCCTGTCACGTTGATTCTCAACCTCACTCTGAAATTCCTTGAACTTTTCAAAGGTTTCAGACTTGTGTTTCATTAAGTAGACATACCCATATCTACTTAAAGTCATCAGTGAGGGTGAGAACATAACGATAGCCACCGCGAGCCTCAACACTCATTGGACCGCACACATCAGTATGTATGATTTCCAATAAGTTGGTTGCTCGCTCCATTGTTCCTGAGAACGGAGTCTTGGTCATTTTACCCATGAGGCATGGTTCGCACGTGTCAAATGATTCGTAATCAAGAGACTCTAAAAGTCCATCTGCATGGAGCTTCTTCATGCGTTTGACACCTATGTGACCAAGGCGGCAGTGCCACAAGTATGTGGGACTATCATTATCAACTTTACATCTTTTGGTACTCACACTATGAATATGTGTAGCAATATGCTCGAGATTCATTAAGAATAAACCATTCACCATAGGAGCATGACCATAAAACATATCTCTCATATAAATGAACAACCATTATTCTCAGATTTAAATGAGTAGCCATCTCGAATTAAACGAGATCCCGATACAATGTTCATGCTCAAAGCTGGCACTAAATAACAGTTATTGAGGTTTAAAACTAATCCCGTAGGTAAATGTAGAGGCAGCGTGCCGACGGCGATCACATCACCTTGGAACCATTCCCGACGCGCATCGTCACCTCGTCCTTCGCCAGTCTCCGTTTATTCCGCAGCTCCTGCTGTGAGTTACAAATATGAGCAACGGCACCGGTATCAAATACCCAGGAGTCACTACGAGTACTGGTAAGGTACACATCAATTACATGTATATCAAATATACCTTTGGTGTTGCCGGCCTTCTTGTCCGCTAAGTATTTGGGGCAGTTCCGCTTCCAGTGACCCTTCCCTTTGCAATAAAAGCACTCAGTCTCGGGCTTGGGTCCATTCTTTGGCTTCTTCCCGGCAGCTTGCTTGCCGGGCGCGGCAACCTCCTTGCCGTCCTTCTTGAAGTTCTTTTTACCCTTGCCTTTCTTGAACTTAGTGGTTTTATTGACCATCAACACTTGATGTTCCTTCTTGACTTCTACCTCCGCTGATTTCAGCATAGAGAACAACTCAGGAATGGTCTTTTGCATCCCCTGCATGTTGAAGTTCATCACAAAGCTCTTGTAGCTTGGTGGAAGCGACTGGAGGATTCTGTCAATGACCGCATCATCCGGGAGATTAACTCCCAGCTGAGACAAGCGGTTATGTAACCCAGACATAGTGAGTATGTGCTCACTGACAGAACTATTTTCCTCCATCTTACAGCTGAAGAACTTATCGGAGACTTCATATCTCTCGATCCGGGCATGAGCTTGAAAAACCATTTTCAGCTCTTCGAACATCTCATATGCTCCATGTCTCTCAAAACGCTTTTGGAGCCCCGGCTCTAAGCTGTAAAGCATGCCGCACTGAACGAGGGAGTAGTCGTCAACACGTGTCTGCCAAGCGTTCATAACGTCTTGGTTCTGTGGGACGGGAGCTTCACCTAGCGGTGCTTGTAGGACATAATCTTTCTTGGCAGCTATGAGGATGATCCTCAGGTTCCGGACCCAGTCCGTATAGTTGCTGCCATCGTCTTTCATGCTTGGTTTTCTCTAGGAACGCGTTGAAGTTGAGGACTACGTTGGCCATTTGATCTACAAGACATATTGCAAAGATTTTAGACTAAGTTCATGATAATTAAGTTCATCTAATCAAATTATTAATGAACTCCCACTTAGATTAGACATCCCTCTAGTCATCTAAGTATTACATGATCCGAGTTAACTAGACCGTGTCCGATCATCACGTGAGACGGACTAGTCAACGTCGGTGAACATCTTCATGTTGATCGTATCTTCTATACGACTCATGCTCGACCTTTCGGTCTTCTGTGTTCCGAGGCCATGTCTATACACATGCTAGGCTCGTCAAGTTAACCCTAAGTGTTTTGCATGTGTAAAACTGTCTTACACCCGTTGTATGTGAACGTAAGGATCCATCACACCCGATCATCACGGCGTGCTTAGAAACGACGAACTTTAGCAACGGTGCACAGTTAGGGGAGAACACTTCTTGATATTGTTATGAGGGATCATCTTATTTACTACCGTCGTTCTAAGTAAACAAGATGCAAAACATGATAAACATCACATGCAATCAAATAATAAACGTGACATGATATGGCCAATATCACATAGCTCCTTTGATCTCCATCTTGGGGCTCCATGATCATCTTGTCACCGGCTTGACACCATGATCTCCATCATCATGATCTCCATCATCGTGTCTCCATGAAGTTGCTCGCCAACTATTACTTCTACTACTATGGCTAACGCGTTTAGCAATAAAGTAAAGTAATTTACATGGCGTTCTCGATGACACGCAGGTCATATAAAAGAATAAAGACAACTCCTATGGCTCCTGCCGGTTGTCATACTCATCGACATGCAAGTCGTGATTCCTATTACAATAGCATGAACATCTCATACATCACATATAGATCATTCATCATTCATCACAACTTTGGCCATATCATATCACAAACCACTTGCTGCAAAAACAAGTTAGACGTCCTCTAATTGTTGTTGCAAGTTTTACGTGGCTGAATTAGGGTTCTAGCAAGAACGTCTTCTTACCTATGTTAAAGCCACAACGTGATTTGTCAACTTCTATTTACCCTTCATAAGGACCCTGTTCATCGAATCCGCTCCAACTAAAGTGGGAGAGACAGACACCCGCCAGCCACCTTATGCAACTAGTGCATGTTAGTCGGTGGAACCGGTCTCACGTAAGCGTACGTGTAAGGTTGGTCCGGGCCGCTTCATCCCACAATACCGCTGAAGCAAGAAAAGACTAGTAACGGCAAGAAAGTTGACAAATCTACGCCCACAACTAATTGTGTTCTACTCGCGCAAGAAGAACTACGCATAGACCTAGCTCATGATGCCACTGTTGGGGAACGTTGCAGAAAACAAAAATTTTCCTACTCGTTTCACCAAGATCATCTAGGAGTTCATCTAGCAACGAGTCATCGGATGCATCTACATACCTTTGTAGATGGCGCACGGAAGCGTTCAAAAGAACGGTGATGATGTAGTCGTACTCGACGTGATCCAAATCACCGATGACCAGCGCCGAACGGACGGCACCTCCGCGTTCAACACACGTACGGGACGGGAGACGTCTCCTCCTTCTTGATCCAGCAAGGGGGAAGGAGAGGTTGATGAAGATCCAGCAGCACGACGGCGTGGTGGTGGATGCAGGGCGTCACAGAAGCAGGGCTTCGCCAAGACTACGAGGGAGAGACGTAACGGGGAGAGAGGGAGGCGCCAGGGGCTGGTATGAAATCCCTCCTCTCCCCCCACTATATATAGGGGTGCCAGGGGGGCGCCGGCCCTAGTAGATGAGATCTACTAGGGGGGGGCGGCGGCCAAGGGGAGGTTTCCCTCCCCCCAAGGCACCTAGGGGTGCCTTCCACCACATGGACTCTTCCATGGTGGAACCCTAGGCGCATGGGCCTATAGGGGCTGGCGCCCCAGCCCACTATGGGCTGGGTTCCATCCTATTTCAGCCCATGGGGCCCTCCGGGATAGGTGGCCCCACCCGGTGGACCCCCGGGACCCTTCGGTGGTCCCGGTACACACGTACGGTCAGCGTAACGTCTCCTTCTTCTTGATCCAGCAAGAGGGAAGGAGAGGTTGAGAAAGATGGCTCCAGCAGCAGCACGACGGCGTGGTGGTGATGGAGTTGCAGTACTCCGTCAGGGCTTCGCCAAGCGCTATGGAGGAGGAGGAGGCATTGGAGAGGGAGAAGGAGGCAACCAAAGGCGTGGCTCAAAAGCCCTCCTTCCCCCACTATATATAGGAGGGCCAAGGGGGGCGCCGGCCCTAGGAGATCCAATCTCCTAGGGGGGCGGCGGCCAAGGGGAGGTTTCCCTCCCCCCCAAGGCACCTAGGAGGTGCCTTCCACTAGTGGGACTCTCCCCCTTTGGAAACCCTGGGCGCATGGGCCTCTTGGGGCTGGTGCCCTTGGCCCATGTAGGCCAAGGCGCACCCCCTACAGCCCATGTGGGCCAAGGCGCACCCCCTACAGCCCATGTGGCCCCCCGGGGCAGGTGGACCCACCCGGTGGACCCCCGGGACCCTTCCGGTGGTCCCGGTACAATACTGATAACCCCGAAACTTGTCCCGATGGCCGAAACAGGACTTCCTATATATAATTCTTTACCTCCGGACCATTCCGGAACTCCTCGTAACGTCCGGGATCTCATCCGGGACTCCGAACAACATTCGGGTTACTGCATATACATATCCCTACAACCCTAGCGTCACCGAACCTTAAGTGTGTAGACCCTACGGGTTCGGGAGACATGCAGACATGACCGAGACGACTCTCCGGTCAATAACCAACAGCGGGATCTGGATACCCATGTCGGCTCACACATGCTCCACGATGATCTCATCGGATGAACCACGATGTCAAGGATTCAAGCAACCCCGTATGCAATTCCCTTTGTCAATCGATATGTTACTTGCCCGAGATTCGATCATCGGTATCCCCATACCTCGTTCAATCTCGTTACCGGCAAGTCACTTTACTCGTACCGTAATGCATGATCCCGTGACCAGACACTTGGTCACTTTGATCTCATAATGATGATGCATTACCGAGTGGGCCCAGTGATACCTCTCCGTCATACGGAGTGACAAATCCCAGTCTTGATCCATGTCAACCCAACAGACACTTTCGGAGATACCCGTAGTCTACCTTTATAGTCACCCAGTTACGTTGTGACATTTGGTATACCCAAAGCACTCCTACGGTACCCGGGAGTTACACGATCTCATGGTCTAAGGAAAAGATACTTGACATTGGAAAACTCTAGCAAACGAACTATACGATCTTATGCTATGTTTAGGATTGGGTCTTGTCCATCACATCATTCTCCTAATGATGTGATCTCGTTATCAATGACATCCAATGTCCATAGTCAGGAAACCATGACTATCTGTTGATCAACGAGCTAGTCAACTAGAGGCTTACTAGGGACATATTGGTGTCTGTTATTCACACATGTATTACGATTTCCGGATAACACAATTATAGCATGAATAAAGACAATTATCATAAACAAGGAAATATAATAATAATGCTTTTATTATTGCCTCTAGGGCATATTTCCAACATATGTATGTTCCTAAGAATAAGGGTGAATCATCTAGTAAGGAAACTGCGGATCTTAAATCTATAAGCATTCATCCCGATATTTTTGCTATCATTAAGGAACCTTATGCTACGAATGAATTTTTTGATCTTGTGCCTAAAAGTTTGATAATTACTAGAAATGAAGAAATTTCTAAGAAAGATAGATGCCTCATTTATGGATTGCCTACCAAAGATGGCAATACCTAGATCTATCCTCGCTTTTATGCCTAGCTAGGGGCGTTAAACGATAGCGCTTGTTGGGAGGCAACCCAATTTTATTTTATTCCTTGCTTTTTGCTCCTGTTTAGTAATAAATAATTTATTTAACCTCTGTTTTGGTTGTATTTTTGTGTTTAATTAGTGTTTGTGCCAAGTAGAACCGTTGGGAAGACTTGGGGAAAGTCTTGTTGAACTTGCTGTAAAAAACAGAAACTTTAGCGCTCACGAGAACTGCTGTCATTTTTATTTGGAGAGTGCTATTTAGTTAATTATTTTTGCAGATGATCTATAGATAAACTCCTCGCGTCCAGAAATTTATTTTAGAATTTTTGGGGTCTCAGATCTTGCGCTAGCTACAGATTACTACAGACTGTTCTGTTTTTGACAGATTCTGTTTTTCATGTGTTGTTTGCTTATTTTGATGAATCTATGGCTCGTAAAATAGTTTATAATCCATAGAGAAGTTGGAATACATTAGGTTTAACAACAATATAAATAAATAATGAGTTCATTACAGTACCTTGAAGTGGTCTTTTGTTTTCTTTCTCTAACGGAGCTCACGAGATTTCTATTGAGTTTTGTGTTGTGAAGTTTTCAAGTTTCGGGTGAATTCTTAGGAGTGGCAAGAGCCTAAGCTTGGGGATGCCCATGGCACCCCCAAGATAATCCAAGGACACCAAAAAGTCAAAGCTTGGGGATGCCCCGGAAGGCATCCCCTCTTTCGTCCACTTCCATCGGTAATTTACTTGGAGCTATATTTTTATTCACCAACATGATATGTGTTTTGCTTGGAGCGTCTTGTATTATTTGTGTCTTTGTGTTTTAGTGTGCCACAATCATCCTTGCTGTACACACCTTTTGAGAGAGTCATACATGAATTAAAATTTGATAGAATACTCTATGTGCTTCACTTATATCTTTTTGAGCTAAGTAGTTTTGCTCTATGTGCTTCACTTATATCTTTTTGAGCTAAGTAGTTTTGCTCTATGTGCTTCACTTATATCTTTTTGAGCTAAGTAGTTTTTCTCTATGTGCTTAACTTATATCTTTTTGAGCTAAGTAGTTTTGCTCTATGTGCTTCACTTATATCTTTTTGATTTAAGTAGTTTTGCTCTATGTGCTTCACTTATATCTTTTTGAGCTAAGTAGTTTTGCTCTATGTACTTCACTTATATCTTTTGAGCACTATAATTTTGCTCTATGTGCTTCACTTAGATCTTTTAGAGCACGGTGGTGGATTTGTTTTAAAGAAACTATTGATCTCTCATGCTTCACTTAAATCATTTTGAGAGTCTCTTAATAGCATGATAATTTGCTTAATAATAATATGCTTGGTATTCAAGATTTGTGAGATTTTCTTTTGACTGCATTGAATACTAAGAAAAGATTGAAGCATGCTAATTGTTTTGAGATATGGAGGTGATAATATTAGAGTCATGCTAGTTGAGTAGTTGTGAATTTAAAGAATACTTGTGTTAAAGTTTGTGATTCCCATAGCATGCACGTATTGTGAACCGTTATGTGATGAAGTCGGAGCATGATTTATTTATTGATTGTCTTCCTTATGACTGGCGGTCGGGGACGAGCGATGGTATTTTCCTACCAATCTATCCCCCTAGGAGCATGCGCATAATACTTTGCTTTGATAACTTCTAGATTTTTGCAATAAGTATATGAGTTCTTTATGACAAATGTTGAGTCCATGGATTATATGCACTTTTTCCCATCCTTCCACCATCGCTAGCCTCTCTAATACCGCGCACTTTTTGCCGGTATCATACACCTACCATATACTTTCCTCAAAACAGCCACCATACCTACCTATTATGGCATTTCCATAGCCATTCCGAGATATATTGCCATGCAACTTTCCACCGTTCCATTTATTATGGCACGCTCCATCATTGTCATATTGCATATCCCGGTACACCGCCGGAGGCATTCATATAGAGTCATATTTCGATCTAAGTATCGAGTTGTAATTGTTGAGTTGTAAGAAAAATAAAAGTGTGATGATCATCATTTTTAGAGCATTGTCCCAAGTGAGGAAAGGATGATGGAGACTATGATTCCTCCACAAGTCGGGATGAGACTCCGGATGAAAAATAAATAAAAGAGGCCAAAGAAGCCCCAAAAAAAGAGAAAGAAAAGAGGCCATAAAAAAGGAGGCCCAAATAAATAAATAAAAATAAAAATGAGAGAAAAAGAGAGAAGGGACAATGTTACTATCCTTTTACCACACTTGTGCTTCTAAGTAGCACCATGATCTTCATAGTAGAGAGTCTCTCATGTTATCACTTTCATATACTAGTGGGAATCTTTCATTATAGAACTTGGCTTGTATATTCCAATGATAGGCTTCCTCAAATTGCCCTAGGTCTTCATGAGCAAGCAAGTTGGATGCACACCCACTTAGTTTCTTTTTGAGCTTTCATATACTTATAGCTCTAGTGCATCCGTTGCATGGCAATCCCTACTCACTCACATTGATATCTATTGATGGGCATCTCCATAGCCCGTTGATACGCCTAGTTGATGTGAGACTATCTTCCCCTCTTTTTGTCTTCTCCACAACCACCATTCTATTCCACATATAGTGCTATATCCATGGCTCACGCTCATGTATTGCGTGAAGATTGAAAAAGTTTTGAAAAAAGTTAGAGTATGAAACAATTGCTTGGCTTGTCATCGGGGTTGTGCATGATTTAAATACTTTGTGTGGTGAAGATAGAGCATAGCCAGACTATATGATTTTGTAGGGATAACTTTCTTTGGCCATGTTATTTTGAGAAGACATAATTGCTTTGTTAGTATGCTTGAAGTATTATTATTTTTATGTCAATATAAAATTTTGTCTTGAATCTTTCAAATCTGAATATTCATATCACAATTAAGAAGATTTGCATTGAAATTATGCCAAGTAGCACTCCGCATCAAAAATTCTCTTTTTATCATTTACCTACTCGAGGACGAGCAGGAATTAAGCTTGGGGATGCCTGATACGTCTCCAACGTATCTATAATTTTTGATTGCTCCATGATATATTATCTACTGTTTTGGACTATATTGGGCTTTATTTTACACTTTTATATTATTTTTGGGACTAACCTATTAACCGGAGGCCCAGCCCAGAATTGCTGTTTTTTTGCCTATTTCAGTGTCTCGAAGAAACGGAATATCAAACGGAGTCCAAACGGAATAAACCTTTCTGGAACGTGATTTTCTTCCCAAATATGACCCAGGAGACTTGGACCCTACGCGAAGGAAGCTTCCAGGTGGGCACGAGGTAGGGGGCGCGCCCTATACCCCCAGGCGCGCCCCCCATCCCCGTGGGCCCACCGAAGCTCCACCAACGTACTTATTCCTCCTATATATACCTATGTACCCCCAAACGAACAGATACGGAGCCAAAAACCTAATTCCACCGCCTCAACTTTCTGTATCCACGAGATCCCATCTTGGGGCCTGTTCCGGAGCTCCGCCGGAGAGGGCCGTCATCACGGAGGGCTTCTACATCATCATAGCCTCTCCGATGAAGTGTGAGTAGTTTACCTCAGACCTTCGGGTCCATAGTTATTAGCTAGATGGCTTCTTCTCTCTTTTTGGATCTCAATACAAAGTTCTCCCCCTCTCTCGTGGAGATCTATTCGATGTAATCTTCTTCTTTTTGCGCTGTGTTTGTTGAGACCGATGAATTGTGGGTTTATGATCAAGTCTATCTATGAATAATATTTGAATCTTCTCTGAATTCTTTTATGTATGATTGGTTATCTTTGCAAGTCTCTTCGAATTATCCGTTTGGTTTGGCCAACTAGATTGGTAGTTCTTGCCATGGGAGAAGTGCTTAGCTTTGGGTTTGATCTTGCGGTGTCCTTTCCCAGTGACAGAAGGGGCAACAAGGCACGTATTGCATCGTTGCCATCGAGGATAACAAGATGGGGTTTATTTCATATTGCATGAATTTATCTCTCTACATCATGTCATCTTGCTTAAAGCGTTACTCTGTTTTTAACTTAATACTCTAGATGCATGCTGGATAGCAGTTGATGAGTGGAGTAATAGTAGTAGATGCAGAATCGTTTCGGTCTACTTGTCATGGACGTGATGCCTATATACATGATCATGCCTAGATATTCTCATAACTATGCTCAGTTCTGTCAATTGCTCAACAGTAATTTGTTCACCCACCGTAGAATACTTATGCTCTTGAGAGAAGCCACTAGTGAAACCTATGGCCCCCGGGTCTATTCTCATCATATCAATCTCCGTCACTTTAATCTTTCTTTGCTTTTTACTTTGCCTTTTACTTTTCACTTTGCATCTCTATGCCAAAAATACCAAAAATATTATATCTATCAGATCTCACTCTCGTAAGTGACCGTGAAGGGATTGACAACCCCTAATCGCGTTGGTTGCGAGTAGCTATCGTTTTGTGCAGGTACGAGGGACTTGAGCGTGGCCTCCTACTGGATTGATACCTTGGTTCTCAAAAACTGAGGGAAATACTTATGCTACTCTGCTGCATTATCCTTTCCTCTTCGGGGAAATCCAACGCAAGCTCAAGAGGTAGCAGCCGGCCAGCCTCCCCCTTGCTCCTTTATATATGGGGGCAGGGGGCACCTCTAGACACACAAGTTGATCATTGATCCCTTAGCCGTGTGTGATGCCCCCCTCCACCATAATCCACCTCGATCATATCATAGCGGTGCTTAGGCGAAGCCCTGCATCGGTAGCAACATCATCACCGTCAACACGCCATCGTGCTGACGGAACTCTCCCGTGAAGCTCTGCTGGATCGGAGTTCGTGGGACGTCATCGAGCTGAACGTGTGCTGAAGTCGGAGGTGCCGTGCATTCGGTACTTGGATCGGTCGGACCGCGAAGACGTTCGACTACATCAACCGCGTTCTCATAACGCTTCCACTTACGGTCTAAGAGGGTACGAGGGTACGTGGACGATACTCTTCCCTCTCGTTGCTATGCATCACCATGATCTTGCGTGTGCGTAGGAATTTTTTTGGAATTACTACGTTCCCCAACAGTGGCATCCGAGCCAGGTTTATGCATAGATGTTATATGCACGAGTAGAACACAAGTGAGTTGTGGGCGATACAAGTCATACTGCTTACCAACATGTCATACTTTGGTTCGACGGTATTGTTGGATGAAGCGGCCCGGACCGACATTACGCGTACGCTTACGCGAGACTGGTTCTACCGACGTGCTTTGCACACAGGTGGCTGGCGGGTGTCAGTTTCTCCAACTTTAGTTGAACCGAGTGTGGCTACGCCTGGTCCTTGAGAAGGTTAAAACATCACTAACTTGACAAACTATCGTTGTGGTTTTGATGCGTAGGTAAGAACGGTTCTTGCTCAGCCCATAGCAGCCACGTAAAACTTGCAACAACAAAGTAGAGGACGTCTAACTTGTTTTTGTAGGGCATGTTGTGATGTGATATGGTCAAGACATGATGCTATATTTTGTTGTTTGAGATGATCATGTTTTGTAACCGAGTTATCGGCAACTGGCAGGAGCCATATGCAATCGCCCTGTAATTGCTTTACTTTATCACTAAGCGGTAGCGATAGTCGTAGAAGCAATAGTTGGCGAGACGACAACGATGCTACGATGGAGATCAAGGTGTCGCGCCCGTGACAATGGTGATCATGACGGTGCTTCGGAGATGGAGATCACAAGCACAAGATGATGATGGCCATATCATATCACTTATATTGATTGCATGTGATGTTTATCTTTTATGCATCTTATTTTGCTTAGATCGACGGTAGCATTATAAGATGATCTCTCACTAAATTTCAAGGTACAAGTGTTCTCCCTGAGTATGCACCGTTGCGAAATCTCGTCGCGCCGAGACACCACGTGATGATCGGGTGTGATAAGCTCTACGTTCACATACAACAGGTGCAAGCCGGTTTTGCACATGCATAATACTCGGGTTAAACTTGACGAGCCTAGCATATGCAGATATGGCCTCGGAACACTGGAGACCGAAAGGTCGAGCGTGAATCATATAGTAGATATGATCAACATAGTGATGTTCACCATTGAAAACTACTCCATCTCACGTGATGATCGGACATGGTTTAGTTGATTTGGATCACGTGATCATTTAAATGACTAGAGGGATGTCTATCTAAGTGGGAGTTCTTAAGTAATATGATTAATTGAACTTTAATTTATCATGAACTTAGTCCTGATAGTATTTGCATAACTATGTTGTAGATTAATAGCCTGCGATGTAGCTCCCCATTTATTTTTGATATGTTCCTAGAGAAAATAAAGTTGAAAGATGTTAGTATCAATGATGCGGATTGGATCCGTGATCTGAGGATTATCCTCATTGCTGCATAGAAGTATTATGTCCTTGATGCACCGCTAGGTGACAGACCTATTGCAGGAGCAGATGCACACGTTATGAACGTTTGACAAAGCTCGGTATGATGACTACTTAATAGTTTAGTGCACCATGCTTTACGGCTTAGAACCGGGACTTCAAAAACATTTTGAATGCCACGGAACATGTAAGATGTTCTAAGAGTTGAAATTTGTATTTCATACTCATGCCCGTGTCAAGAGGTATGAGACCTCTGACGGTACTTTGCCTACAAGATGGAGGAGAATAGCTCAGCTAGTGAGCATGTGCTCAAAATGTTTGAGTACTACAATCACTTGAATCAAGTGGGAGTTAATCTTACAGATAAGATAGTGATTGACAGAGTTCTCTAGTCACTATCACCAAGTTACTAGAAGTTCGTGATGAACTATAATATGCAAGGGATAACGAAAACGATTCCCAAGCTCTCCGTGATGCTGAAATCGACAAAGAGAAATCAAGAAAAGCATCAAGTGTTGATGGTTGACAAGACCACTAGTTTCAAGAAAAGTGCAGAGGGAAGAAAGGGAACTTCGAAAGGAACGGCAAGCAAGTTGCTGGTCAAGTGAAGAAGTCCAAGTCTAGACCTAAGCCTGAGACTAAGTGCTTCTACTGCAAAGGGACTGGTCACTGGAAGCAGAACTGCCCCAAGTATTTGGCGGATACGAAGGGAAGGTATATTTGATATACATCTTATTGATGTGTACTTTACTAGTGTTTATAGCAACCCCTCAGTATTTTATACTAGTTCAGTTGCTGAGATTAGTAACTCGAAACGGGAGTTGCAGAATGAACAAAGACTAGTTAAGGGTGAAGTGACGATGTGTGTTGGAAGTGGTTCCAAGATTGATATGATCATTATCGCACACTCCCTATACTTTCGGGATTAGTGTTGAACCTAAATAAATGTTATTTGGTGTTTGCGTTAAGCATGAATATGATTTGATCATGTTTATTGCAATACGGTTATTCATTTAAAGTCAGAGAATAATTGTTGTTTTGTTTACATGAATAAAACCTTCAATGGTCATACACCCAAGGTGAATGGTTTATTGAATCTCGATTGTAGTGATACACATATTCATAATATTGAAGCCAAAAGATGCAAAGTTAATAATGATAGTGCAACTTATTTGTGGCACTGCCGTTTAGGTCATATTGGTGTAAAGCGCATGAAGAAAATCCATGTTGATGGGCTTTTGGAATCACTTGATTATGAATCAGTTGATGCATGCGAACCATGCCTCATAGGCAAGATGACTAAGACTCCGTTCTCCGGAACAATGGAGCGAGCAACACACTTGTTGGAAATAATACATATTGATGTATGCAGTCCGATGAGTGTTGAGGCTCGTGGCAGGTATCGTTATTTTCTGACCTTCACAGATGATTTGAGTAAGATATGGGTATATCTTCTTGATGAAACATAAATCTGAAACATTTGAAAAAGTTCAAATAATTTCAGAGTGAAGTGGAAAATCATCGTAACAAGAAAATAAAGTTTCTACGATCTGATCGTGGAGGAGAATATTTGAGTTACGAGTTTGGTCTTCATTTGAAACAATGCGGAATAGTTTTGCAACTCACGCCACTTGGAACACCACGGTGTAATGGTGTGTCCGAACATCGTAACCGTACTTTATTAGATATGGTGCAATCTATGATGTCTCTTACCGATTTACCACTATCATTTTGGGGTTATGCATTAGAGACAGCTGCATTCACGTTAAATAGGGCACCATCTAAATCCGTTGAGACGACACCATATGAACTGTGGTTTGTCAAGAAACCAAAGTTGTCGTTTCTTAAAGTTTAGGGTTGCGATGCTTATGTGAAAAAGTTCC
Organism: Triticum urartu; assembly: GCF_003073215.2. Lineage (NCBI taxonomy): Eukaryota > Viridiplantae > Streptophyta > Magnoliopsida > Poales > Poaceae > Triticum > Triticum urartu. The sequence continues at coordinate 487,123,399 of NC_053027.1, forward strand.
ATCCTGATAAGCTCAAACCCAAATCGGAGAAATGAGTCTTCGTAGGATACCCAAAGGAGACAGTTGGGTACACCTTCTATCACAGATCCGAGGTATCAATCCAGTAGGAGGCCACATGCAAGTCCCTCGTACCTACACAAACAAGTAAGAACCTCGCAACCAACGCGATAAAGGGTTGTCAATCCCTTCACGGTCACTTACGAGAGTGAGATCTGATAGAGATGATAAGATAATATTTTTTGGTATTTTTATGATAAAGATTAAAAGTAAAGATTGCAAAATAAAAGGTAATTGAAATAGCTTGTTAACGGAAGATTAATATAATGGAGAATAGACCCGGGGGCCATAGGTTTCACTAGTGGCTTCTCTCAAGATAGCATAAGTATTACGGTGGGTGAACAAATTACTGTCGAGCAATTGATAGAAAAGCGAATAATTATGAGAATATCTAGGCATGATCATGTATATAGGCATCAGGTCCATGACAAGTAGACTGACTCCTGCCTGCATGTACTACTATTACTCCACACATCGATCGCTATCCAGCATGCATCTAGAGTATTAAGTTCATAAGAACAGAGCAACGCATTAGGTAAGATGGCATGATGTAGAGGGATAAACTCAAGCAATATGATATAAACCCCATCTTTTTATCCTCGATGGCAACAATACAATACGTGTCATTTCCCTTTCTGTCACTGGGATCGAGCACCGCAAGATTGAACCCAAAGCTAAGCACTTCTCCCATTGCAAGAAAGATCAATCTAGTAGGCCAAACCAAACTGATAATTCATAGAGACTTGCAAAGATAACCAATCATACATAAAAGATTTCAGAGAAGAATCAAATATTGTTCATAGATAGACTTGATCATAAACCCACAAGTCATCAGATCTCGACAAACACACCGCAAAAAGAGTTACATCGAATAGATCTCCAAGAAGATCGAGGAGAACTTTGTATTGAGATCCAAAGAGAGAGAAGAAGCCATCTAGCTAATAACTATGGACCCGAAGTCTAAAGTAAACTACTCACACATCATCAGAGGGTTCATGGAGTTGATGTAGAGGCCCTCCATGATCGATTCCCCCTCCAGCGGAGCTCCGGAAAAGGCCTCAAGATGGGATCTCTTGGGTACAGAAGGTTGCAGCGGTGGAAATAGGGTTTCGTCGTGCTCCTGGATGTTTTCAGGGTATAAGAGTATATATAGGAGGAAGAAGTAGGTCGGTTGAGCCACGAGGGGCCCACGAGGGGGAGGGCGCGCCCCCTGCCTCGTGGCCTCCGGTTGTTTCTTGACGTCCACTCCAAGTCCTCTGGATCACGTTTGTTCCAAAAATCACGTTCCCGAAGGTTTCATTCCATTTGGACTCCATTTGATATTCCTTTTCTGCGGAACACTGAAATAGGCAAAAAAACAACAATTTGCACTAGGCCTTGGGTTAATAGGTTAGTCCCAAAAATAATATAAAAGTGTATAATAAAGCCCATTAAACATCCAAAACAAAATATATAATAGCATGGAACAATCAAAAATTATAGATACGTTGGAGGCGTATCAAGCATCCCCAAGCTTAATTCCTGCTTGTCCTCGAGTAGGTAAATGATAAAAACAGAATTTTTGATGTGGAATGCTTTCTAGCATATTCTTAAATGTAATTTTCTCTATTGTGGAATGAATGTTCAGATCTGAAAGATTCAAGATAAAAGTTTAATGTTGACATAAAAATAATAATACTCCAAGTATGCTAACCAAGCAATTATGTCTTATCAAAATAACATAGCCAAAGAAAGCTTATCCCTACAAAATCATATAGTTTGGCCATGCTTCATTTTCGTCACACAAAATGATCTCATCATGCACAACCCCGATGACAAGCCAAGCAATTGTTTCATACTTAGCCTTTTCAAACTCTTTCAACTTTTATGCAATATATGAGTGCGAGCCATGGACATAGCACTATGGGTGGAATAGAATATAATGATTGAGGTTGTGTGAGAAGACAAAAAGGGAGAAAGTCTCACATTGACGCGGCTAATCAATGGGCTATGGAGATGCCCACCGATTGATGTCAATGCAAGGAGTAGGGATTGCCATGCAATGGATGCACTAGAGCTATAAACATATGAAAGCTCATCAAAGAAACTAAGTGGGTGTGCATCCAACTTGCTTGCTCACGAAGACCTAGGGCATTTGAGGAAGCCCATCATTGGAATATACAAGCCAAGTTCTATAATGAAAAATTTTCATTAGTATATGAAAGTGACAAAATAAGAGACTCTCTATCATGAAGATCATGGTGCTACTTTGAAGCACAAGTGTGGAAAAAGGATAGTAACATTGTCCCTTCTCTCTTTTTCTCTCATTTTTTTATTTGGTCCTTTTTTATGGCATATTTATTTATTTATTTATTTTCCGTCCGGAGTCTCATCCCGACTTGTGGGGGAATCATAGTCTCCATCATCCTTTCCTCACATGGGACAATGCTCTAATGATGATCATCACACTTTTATTTATTTACAACTCAAGAATTACAACTCGATACTTAGAACAAAATATGACTATGTGAATGCCTCCTGCTATGTACCGGGATTGCGATGAATCAAGAGTGACATGTATGAAAAAGTAAGCATGGTGGCTTTGCCACAAATACGATGTCAACTACATGATCATGCAAGGCAATATGACAATGATGATGCGTGTCATAATAAATGGAACGGTGGAAAGTTGCATGGAAATATATCTCGAAATGCAAGTGGAAATGCCATAATAGGTAGGTATGGTGGCTGTTTTGAGGAAGATATAAGGAGGCTTATGTGTGATAGAGCGTATCATATCACGGGGTTTGGATGCACCGGCGAAGTTTGCACCAACTCTCAAGGTGAGAAAGGGCAATGCATGGTACCGAAGAGGCTAGCAATGATGGAAGGGTGAGAGTGCGTATAATCCATGGACTCAACATTAGTCATAAAGAACTCACATACTTATTGCAAAAATCTACAAGTCATCAAAACCAAGCACTACGCGCATGCTCCTAGGGGGATGGATTGGTAGGAAAAGACCATCGCTCGTCCCCGACAGCCACTCATAAGGAAAGCAATCAAAGAACACCTCATGCTTCAAATTTGTCACACAACGTTTACCATACGTGCATGCTATGGGACTTGCAAACCTCAACACAAGTATTTCTCAATTTCACAATTACTCAACTAGCACACCTCTAATATTACCACCTTTATATCTCAAAACAACTATCAAGCATCCAACTTCTCTTAGTATTTAAAATTTATAACCAAAGCAAATTACCATGATGTTCTAAAGGACTCTCAAAATAATATAAGTGAAGCATGAGAGATCAATTATTTCTATAAAATAGAACCACCGCCGTGCTCTAAAAGATATAAGCGAAGCACTAGAGCAAAATTATCTCGCTCAAAAGATATAAGTGAAGCACATAGAGTATTCTAATAAATTCCAATTCATGCGTGTCTCTCCGAAAAGGTGTGTACAGCAAGTATAATTGTGGTAAACTAAAAAGCAAAGACTCAAATTATACAAGACGCTCCAAACAAAACATATATCATGTGGTGAATAAAAATATAGCTCCAAGTAAAGTTACCGATGGACGAAGACGAAAGAGGGGATGCCTTCCAAGGCATCCTCAAGATTAGGATTTTGGTTGTCCTTTTATTTTACCTTAGGGTGCCTTGGGCATCCCCAAGCTTAGGCTCTTGCCTCTCCTTGTTCCATAATCCATCAAATCTTTACCGAAAACTTGAAAACTTCACAACACAAAACTTAAAAGAAAATCTCGTGAGCTCCGTTAGTAAAAGGAAACAAACCACCACTTCAAGGTACTATAATGAACTCATTCTTTATTTATATTGGTGTTAAACCTAATGTATTCCAACTTTTATATGGCTCATAAACTCTATTACTAGCCATAGATTCATCAAAATAAGCAAACAACACACGAAAAACAGAATCTGTCAAAAACAGAACAGTCTGTAGTAATTTGTAGGTTTCGAATACTTATGTAACCCCAAAAATTATAAAATAAATTGTTGAACGCGAGGAATTTATCTATTAATCATCTTAAAAAAGAATTAACTAAATAGAACTCTCCAGTAAAAAATGGTAGCAAATCTCGTGAGCGCTAAAGTTTCTGTTTTTTACAGCAAGATTGCAAAGACTTTCCCCAAGTCTTCCCAAAGGTTCTACTTGGCACAAACACTAATTAAAAGCATAAAACCACATCTAAACAGAGGCCAGATGAATTATTTATTGAATAACATCAAGGAATAAATTGGGTTGTCTCCCAACAAGCGCTTTTCTTTAAAGCCTTTTAGCTAGGCAAAAGATTTCAACGATGCTCACATGAAAGACAAGAATTGAAGCACAAAGAGAGCATCATAAAACACGTGACAAACACATCTAAGTCTAACATACTTCCTATGAATAGGCATCTTATAGGCAAACAAATTATCAAGGAAAGCAAAAACTAGCATATGCAAGGAAGCGGAAAGAAACAATAGCAATCTCAACATAACGAGAGGTAATTTAGTAACATGAAAATTTCTACAACCATATTTTCTTCTGTCATAATAATTACATGAAGGATCATAATCAAATTCAACAATATAGCTATCACATAAAATATTCTCAACATGATCCACATGCATGCAAAGATGACACTCTTCCGAAATAGTGGGATTAACATTAACTAAAGTCATGACCTCTCCAAACCCACTTTTATCAAAAACTTCATAAGATTGAACATTCTCCAAATATATGGGATCTAAAGTTGACACTATTCCAAACCCACTTTCAATATTATTGCAAACACTATTATCAATCTCATATTCATCATGGGGCTTAAATAAATTTTCAAGATCATAAGGAGAATCACCCCAATCATGATCATTGCAACAAATAATAGTCATAGTTAGAGAATTTACCTTCTCTATCCATAGTTAGCTCGCTTTGATTTTACCTTCTGTTTGTGTTAGGCTATTTACCTAACCCCCCCCCTCTATGTAACCTGTACAGTACTGGACACTCTAACCCCCCTAATTTTGTCTTATTAATATAAAAGGCAGTGAGAGAATCTCACTATCATCAGTTCTAAAAAAACAAATAGTAGTCATAGCAAAACTAGCATCCCCAAGCTTAGTGTTTGCATATTAAAAGCACAATTGACATTAATAGAATTTATATTATCATCATTGCAATCATGCTTTCTATTCAAAGATCCATCATGAATCACTCCATAAAGTACTTCATCACAATTTTTAGATTCGCGAATTTCAAGCAAAACTTCATAAAGATAATCTAGTGCACAAAACTCACTAGCAATTGGTTCATCATAATTGGATCTCTTAAAAAGATTAGCAAGCGGATGAGGATCCATAGATCTTAGGTTCTTTGTTTAGCAATAAATAAACAACTATTCCAACCAAACGAGCAAACGAGCCAAGTAAGACATCAAAGCAAATGGAAAGACGAACAGAAGAAGGGCGAATAAAATGGCAAGGGTGAAGTGGGGGAGAGGAAAACGAGAGGCAAATGGCAAATAATGTAATGCAAGGGATAAGAGTTTGTGATGGGTACTTGGTATGTCTTGACTTGTGCATAGACTCCCCGGTAGCGGCGCCAGAAATCCTTCTTGCTACCTCTTGAGCACTGCGTTGGTTTTCCCTTGAAGACGAAATGGTGATGCAGCAAAGTAGCGTAAGTATTTCCCTCAGTTTTTGAGAACCAAGGTATCAATCTAGTAGGAGGCCACATGCAAGTCCCTCGTACCTACACAAACAAATAAGAACCTCGCAACCAACGCGATAAAGGGGTTGTCAATCCCTTCACGGTCACTTACAAGAGTAAGATCTGATAGAGATGATAAGATAATATTTTTGGTATTTTTATGATAAATATTAAAAGTAAACATTGAAAAATAAAAGGTAATTAAAATAGCTTGTTAACGGAAGAGTAATATAATGGAGAATAGACCAGGGGCCATAGGTTTCACTAGTGGCTTCTCTCAAGATAGCATAAGTATTACGGTGGGTGAACAAATTACTATCGAGCAATTGATAGAAAAGAAAATAATTATGAGAATATCTAGGCATGATCATGTATATAGGCATCATGTCCGTGACAAGTAAACCGACTCCTGCCTGCATCTACTACTATTACTCCACACATCAACCGCTATCCAGCATGCATCTAGAGTATTAAGTTCATAAGAACAGAGTAACACATTAGGTAAGATGACATGATGTAGAGGGATAAACTCAAGCAATATGGTATAAACCCCATCTTTTTATCCTCGATGGAAACAATACAATACGTGTTGGTTCCCTTTCTGTCACTTGGATCGAGCACCGCAAGATTGAACCCAAAGCTAAGCACTTCTCCCATTGCAAGAAAGATCAATCTAGTAGGCCAAACCAAATTGACAATTCGAAGAGACTTGCAAAGATAACCAATCATACATAAAAGATTTCAGAGAAGAATCAAATATTGTTCATAGATAGACTTGATCATAAACCCACAATTCATCGGATCTCGACAAACACACCACAAAAAGAGTTACATCGAATAGATCTCCAAGAAGATCGAGGAGAACTTTGTATTGAGATCCAAAGAGAGAGAAGAAGCCATCTAGCTAATAACTATGGACCCGAAGGTCTGAAGTAAACTACTCACACATCATCGGAGGGGCCATGGAGTTGATGTAGAGGCCCTCCGTGATCGATGCCCCCTCCGGCGGAGCTCCGAAAAAGGCCCCAAGATGGGATCTCTTGGGTACAGAAGGTTGCGGCGGTGGAAATTGGGTTTCATCGTGCTCCTGGATATTTTCAGGGTATAAGAGTATATATAGGAGGAAGAAGTAGGTCGGTTGAGCCACGATGGGCCCACGAGGGGGAGGGCGCGCCCCCTGCCTTGTGGCCTCCGGTTATTTCTTGACGTCCACTCCAAGTCCTCTGGATCACGTTTGTTCCAAAAATCACATTCCCGAAGGTTTCATTCTGTTTGGGCTCCGTTTGATATTCCTTTTCTGCGAAACACTGAAATAGGCAAAAAAGAGCAATTTGCACTAGGCCTTGGGTTAATAGGTTAGTCCCAAAAATAATATAAAAGTGTATAATAAAGCCCATTAAACATCCAAAACAGAATATATAATAGCATGGAACAATAAAAAATTATAGATACGTTGGAGACGTATCACGTCCCACTGATGTACATTGGGAAGCAGTGAAAAGAATCCTTCGCTTTGTCAGAGGAACAGTATCCACTGGCTTATCCATTCGGCGCTCGCTATCAGTCCTCATGAGTGTGTTCACTGACGCGGATTGGGCCAGTTGCAGCGATGATCGTCGTTCCACGGCTGGCTTTGCGGTCTTCCTCGGGCCTAATCTTATATCCTGGAGCGCCAGAAAGCAACCAACAGTGTCTCGTTCCTTGACTGAATCTGATTACAAGGTGCTAGCGAATGGCACCACTGAAGCTACGTGGTTACAGTCTCTGCTGAAGGAGCTGTAGGTAGCTCAGCCTCGACCCCCTGTACTATGGTGTGACAATCTCGGGACGACGTATCTCACTGTGAACCCAGTTTTTCATGCATGCACAAAGCATATAGAGGTGGACTTTCATTTTGTGTGAGAAAAGGTTGCCATGGGTGCTTTGGACGTTCGGTTCGTCTCTTTAGCAGATCAAGTTGCCGACGCCTTCACTAAACCTCTCACCAAGCAGACACTCGAGCGACACCATTCCAATCTCAACCTCTGTACCGGCTGAGATTCCGGGGGAATGTTAAACGAGTCTATAGCCTAACCGTAGGTTGTTAGGATCAGCTCGTGTGCTGTATAGATAATGATCAAGTTAGGTTGTTGTAGATAAAATCCTAACTAAATTATATCTATCTTATACCCTGCCTGGGTATAAATGGAAGGCAAGGCCTGACGCATAAGTCACGGCAATTCATTCCTTCTAACTTGGTATTAGAGCGATAAGATCCTCTCCCAACGATCTCTCCCTCCCTGCCGCCGCCATGTTGCTACCTCTTGAGCACCGCGTTGGTTTTCCCTTGAAGAGGAAAGGGTGATGCAGCAAAGCAGCGTAAGTATTTCCCTCAGTTTTTGAGAACCAAGGTATCAACCCAGTAGGAGACCACGCGCGAGTCACCTGTACCTACACAAACAAATAAGAACCTTGCAACCAACACGATAAAGGGGTTGTCAATCCCTTCACGGCCACTTGCAAGAGTGAGATCTGATAGAGATAATAATAATAAGATAAATATTTTTGGTATTTTTATGATATAGATTGAAAGTAAAGATTGCAAAATAAAATAGATTGGAAACTTGTATGATGGAGAATAGACCCGGGGGCCATCACTACAAAAAAAAGACACATCCGTGACATTTTGGGCCGAACGATTTTTTTTTCTGTCATACATATGACACTTCTATGACGATAATTGTGACAAAACCCGGTATCATCATAGATGTGGTGGGCTCCTACTTCTATGACAAAAAATCATGACAGAAAATGGGCTTTTCGTCCTGGGCGGGCCGGAGACGCAGCTGCATGACATTCTTTGGGCCGTCCATGATGGAAAAAACCGTGGTAGAAGCGAGGGGGAGGAAAATTTCGGGGAGTTCCCGGTTACGGTGGGAGGTCGGGGGCCGAGCGATGCGCGCTTCTCTCGTACACGTACGCGCGTGTGTGCGAGGCGTTGGCTCTAACTGAACCCGAGCGAGGCGTTGGGCTCTCACTGAACCCGAGCGATTGCACTACAGGCTATGCGTTACTGAACCCGAGCGATCGATCGATGGCTGTTAACTGAACCCGATCGAGCGATTCCTTCGCTACTGCTGCTAACTAAAGCCGATCGATGCTGCCTCTGGATGAACAGTGAGCATTGCGGGGGGGGGGGGGGGGGGGGGGGGGTAGGGGGGTTTGGATGAACAGTTCCCGGTGAGGGTGGATGAACATGACCCCGTGGTGTTGCCTCTGGATGAACAGGACCCCGATCGATCGAGCCGGTTGGGGCTGGATGAACAGGACCCCATGGAGGGCTGGATGAACAGGACCACCCCGTGGAGGGCAGGATGAACAGTAGACGGTGGAGGGAAGGATGAATAGTAGCCCATGGAGGGGTGGTTGAACAGGAGCCCGTGGAGAGGGCTGGTTGAACAGTAGCCGGTGGAGTAGCGCGCGGTGGAGGCTGGATGAACAGGAGCCCGTGGATGAATAGTCGCAGGTGGAGGCTGGAGGAGGTCGATGGTGGATGAACAGTAGCTCGTGGAGGCTGGAGGGGGTCGACGGTGGAGATGAACAGTATCCCGTGGAGTCCCGTTTTTCAGTACGCCACACCCCTCCCGATGAACAGGACCCCCGTTTCGACCGTAGCGCTCCAACACAAGTCCGTTTCCTCCGTTTTGCGGTACGCCACACCCCTCCCGATCAACAGGACCCCCGTTCCGACCGTAGGAGGTCCGTTTCCTCCGTTTTGCGGTACGCCAGACCCCTCCCGATGAACAGGATCCCGTTTTGAACGTGGCCGGTCGAACACAAGGCCGTTTCCTCCGTTCTGCGGTACGCCAGGCCTTGTTTCCATCGCCTATTCCGTCCAAGCCCTCCCGATGAACACGACACATTCTGTTGCCTCCCCATTAACACGACGCATTCTGTTGCCTTCCCATGAACACGACGCATTCCGTTGCCTCCCCATGAACACGACGACGACGCTGTTTCTCCGTTCCGACCCAGCCATGTACACGAGCCCTGGCCGTACGTATGCGCGAGTAGGCGTTCGAGACCCCGCCCGTATGTACACATACGTGGCTGTATTTTCTTTCTTGCACCCTGGCCGTTGTACATACGTGTACATGCTACGTGCGCGCCTCTACTACGACACGTGCGCGCCTCTACATCGACCAGCATATATGTACGTACACGTTCGCGACCAGAATGACAACGCTACGTACGCTTCGACCAGGTGGGTCCCAACTGTCAGGCACTTCCTTGCGTGCGAAGATGTAGCTGGTGGGTCCCAGCAGTCAGGGGGGCAAAATACGGTGGCCCGTCCGGTGGGTCCCCGATGTCAGGTGGAGGAATAATTATTTTGCACGTGATAAGGAGGCACTTCCTTGCTGCGGCCGTGGACCCAGCTGTCAGCTTCTTCACGTACAGTCCACGTCCGATGGAAGCCGTTCCTTGACCACGTTGACCACGCCGCGCCGAGAGCACCAGGGCGGTGGACGACGGTGAGGCCTAGGAAGGGGACGACACGGAGCCGGGGAAGACGCGGCAGTGGATGCCCACGCGTAGAGGAGTACGAGGGTTCACTGGTTCGCTGCGGTGTGAGGCTGTCGTCGCCGCAGAATAACAGGGGGTGTGGGTGAGTAGAGGGATGGCCTGGCCAGCGGTGGGAGTAGTAGGGGGCGGTGAGGCCTCCGCCTCATCGCAGCCGGCCACGGGAGGCAGGAGCACGAGGCATGACCGGCGCTGGTTTGGGCGGCTGGAGCAAGAAGACCAGAGGTTGAAGAAGCACTACGGCCGTTGGATGGACATCGTACGGTCACTAGAGCTAGAATCGTGCATATTGACTAAGTTGACAAAGCCCTCCATCCCCGTCAACTTAGTAGGCCCACAAGTCAGCCTCCCACCAAGGTGGGTCCCAGCTAGCAGGGGGTATTCATTTTTTTGAGCGTAATAAGGAGGCACTTCCTTGCGTGCAAAGATATAGCTGGTGGGTCCGAGCTGTCAGTGGCGGTAACATTTTTTTTGCGACATACAGAGGCCCTTTCGGTGGGTCCCTGATGTCAGGTGGAGGAATCATTATTTTTGCGCGTAATAAGGAGGCATTTCCTTGCGTGCGGCCGTGGACCCAGCTGTCGGCCTCTCCACGTACAGTCCACTTCAGATGCATGTCGGTCGTTGACCACATTGACTAGGCCGCGCCGAGAGCACCAGGGCGGTGGACGATGGCAAGGCCTAGGAAGGGAATGACACGGAGGTGGGGAAGACTCGGCAGTTGTTTCCCACGCGGAGGGGAGTACGACTGTATGAGGGTTTACTGGTTCATCTGCCGTCACCGGAGAATAACATCAGGTGTGGGTGAGTAGAGGGATGGCTAGGCCAGCGATGGGAGTACGGTGGGGCAGTGAGGCCTGCGCGACAGCACAGCCGGCCGCGGGGAGGAGGGAGCAGGCAGTCCCGCCGGCGCTTGTTTGAGCGGCTGGAGCAGGAAGAGCGGAGATTGAAGAAGCACGACGGCTGTTCGATGGACATCCAACAGTCACTGCTTGTGCGTCAACCTTTTTTTTAGGAAAGCCTCAAATCTGTGGAAAACAGCATACAGCCCATCTGCCATTATTTCTAATAATTCACAGCGCATTTGCTAATTCTTAAGGTTTTTTTGGAGCCCATATTCTTTTTTAGCATTATAGACCATATTGTGGCCACGGTTAAAAAATTAACGAAATTTTGCATATTTCGGTGCGGTCCGAACTGTTTTTAATCCCGAAATTTCGACTCACATTCAAACTGATTTTAAAAATAAATGTATATCAATATAAAATCCAACAAATTCTCCACGCATAAAAATTAATGTAATTTAAAATCTCAAAATGAAAAAAAGATATTTTAAACTAATTGCCGGTTTGATGTGTTTTAAAAATGTACAGCCCATTTCTCATTACTGATGGGCCATTTTCTCGGCCAGCCGAATGAAGCTCTCCTCGTCTTGAAAGATTTGCAGCCCAACAGGCCTGACAAAGCGACTTACTTGGCAAATCACAAAAAAACCGGGCTGTGGCCGTGGACCCAGCTGTCAGCCTCTCCACGTACAGTACTCTTCCGATGGAAGTCGCTCGTTGACCACATTGACCACGCCGCGCCGAGAGCACCAAGGCGGTGGACGACGGTGAGGCCTAGGAAGGGGACGACGTGGAGCTGGGGAAGACACGGCAGTGGATGCCTACGCGGAGAGGAGTACGAGGGTTCACTGGTTCAGCTGCGGCGTGAGGCTGCCGTCGCCGCAAAATAACAGGGGTGTGGGTGAGTAGAGGGATAGCATGGGCCAGCGGTGGGAGTAGTAGGGGGCGGTGAGGCCTCCGCGGCATCATAGCCGACCACGAGAGGCAGGAGCACGCGGCATGACCGGCGCAGCTTTGGGCGGCTGGAGCAAGAAGACCAGAGGTTGAGGAAGCTCTACGGCCGTTGGATGGACATCGTACGGTCACTGGAGCTAGAATCGTTCATATTGACTAAGTTGACAAAGCCCTCCATTCTCGTCAACTTAGTAGTCCCAAAAGTCAGCCTCCCACCAGGTTGGGTCCCAGCTAGCAGGGGGAGTATTCATTTTTATGTGCGTAATAAGGAGGCACTTCCGGTGGGTCCGAGCTGACAGCGAGGGGGGGGACATTTTTTTCGCGAAATACGGTGGTCCGTCCGGTGGGTCCCAGTAGTCAAGGGCAAATTTTTTTTTCTCGAAATACGGTGGCCCGTCCGGTGGGTCCCAGCAGTCAGGGGGGAAATGTTTTTTCCACGAAATACTGGTGGCCCGTCCGGTGGGTCCCTGCTGTCAGGTGGAGGAATAATTATTTTGCGCGTAATAAGGAGACACTTCCTTGCGGCTGTCGTGGACCCAACTGTCAGCCTCTCCACGTACAGTACTCTTCCAATGGAAGTCGGTCATTGACCACATTGACCACGCCGTGCCGAGAGCACCACGGCGGTGGACGACGGCAAGGCCTAGGAAGGGGACGACACGGAGCCGGGGAAGACGCGGCAGTGGATGCCCACGCGAAGAGGAGTACGAGGGTTCACTGGTTCGGCTGCGGTGTGAGGCTGCCGTCGCCGCAGAATAACAGGGGGAGTGGGTGAGTGGAGGGATGGCCTAGCCAGCGATGGGAGTAGTATGGGGACGGTGAGGCCTCTGTGGTAGCACAACCGGCCACGGGAGGTAGGAGCATGCGGCACGACCGGCGCTGCTTTGGGCGGCTGGGGCAAGAAGAACAGAGGTTGAAGAAGCACTACGGACGTTGGATGGACATCGTTGACCACGCCGTACCGAGAGCACCAGGGCGGTGGACGACGACGAGGCCTACGAAGGGAACGACACGGAGCCGGGGAAGACACGGCAGTGGCTGCCCACACGGTGGAGAGTACGAGGGTTGACTGGTTCGGCTGCCGTCGCCGGAAAATAACAGGAGGTGTGGGTGAGTAGAGGGATAGACAGGCCAGGGATGCGAGTATGATGGGGCCGTGAGGCCTTCCCGACAGCACTGCCGGCCACGGGAGGCGGAAGCAGGCGGTTTCGATGGCGCTGGTTTGGGCGGCTGGGGCAGGAAGATCAGAGACTGAAGAAGCACGATTGCCGTTAGATTGACATCTAACGGTCTGACGCTGGTAGAGTTGACTGTTGACTAAGTTTCTTTTTTGAGAAACCTTGTGTATGCATGAACTTAGTAGGCCCACAAGTCAGCCTCCAAATCTATGGCAGACAACATAAAGCCCATTTGCTATTTTTTATAATTTGCAGCCCATTTGCTAATTTTTAAGTAATTTATTACAGCTCATTTTCTGCCCAGGACCACGGTCAAAAAGTCCAACCTTATTTTGCATATTTCGGTGGAGTCCGAACTGTTGTAATCCCGAAATGATAAACATTTTTTAAGAACTTATTGATTTGCCAAAAAATCGTTTTGTTTTTGTAAGCAAATAAGACGTGGGACAATAAAATCAGCGCTGGGTGGAAAAACAACAAAAATAAGGATGTAAATATGAAAAGGGAATTTTATGTGTTTTCAATATAATGATATGTGTATATGAACTAGTAAAACTATAGGTAGAGATTAGAAAACGGATGTAGGACATGCGTTTCAAGAGGAAAATAGAACTGGGCTGTGTGTTTGATTCAGTAAAAAAACTGCATGCGGATGTTGTAAGACAAAATATAACTAACGTTGGCGGGCCAGAGGCCAGTAGATACCTGCTGGATCTTTGTGCCCCGTTGTCGTCATGGGCTGGGCCTGTTAAAAACAAAACAACCCTGGGCAATCTACAACCCAGTTGAAACTTGCTCGACCTGAAAAAACAATATACGTGCTCAATAAACGAGAGAATTCTGCAAGTACAGACTGATAACTGGGATGCAGCACGGATATTGTTTTTTATCGTGATAATAAGTGCATGCACTTGTTTCAAAAAAAATTGGAGAACTGGGAATTCGAACGGCGGGTGCTTATGCTACCCATCAAATAAAAATCAGGTGCCTGAAAATTCGTTTCGAAACAGATGATTCAGCTTTATATCCACGTCGACCCTCGGCATGATGGTTGGAAGCAAATGCAAGTTCATACCAAAAGATCGTTAACAACAATACCAACTTGCGGACGACAAGGTAGTACAACTACCAATACCAAACTAACTTATAATCATTTTACTCCTGGCCCAAGTGTTCGTCTGGTAGAAAATCTTGCAGAGGACCAGCTCCCGCTCCTTCTCTTGCTCCAGGTCCCCGAGGTGGTACTGGTGCATCACCCAGTTGGTCCTCTGCTAGTCAAAGTTCTTGTTGGTGTGCAGCACCAGAACCTTTTTTGCTGCCCGTCTGCCGGCCGTTGACCATTGCCGGCAAGGTATTGCCGGTCTTGTGCCACATCGCGTGCATGCTGCACTCCGACTGTATCTTGCGACGCGTCCACGTGCCCCTTTTGAACGCCCTGGAATTGCGCTGGAAGAAATGCTTCCTTAGGACACTCAGTGTGATACTTGTAGTATTGTGGAATACAGGTTTTAGTGTACCTAGTTGGCATTTTCATAACATCTTTGGCATGTTGCAGTCACTTGTTTCACTTTTTATTAACTGTCAAATTGTAATTGCTTCACCAGGTCTGCGTCTAAAAAGAAAAATAGAGCTATAAACAAAGGAATATGTTTGTGCAAGTAGACGGCCGATCGGTGTCTTACCTGGAAGTTTCTCAGGTTGGGTGTAACATATGCTGTGCTCGCTGTCGATGGTTGGTATGAACAAATCGATGAGAGACCGAAATCTCGTGCTGTCAGCACTCACTTTGGCCTCAAGGTGCTCGATCAGCTCCTGATCCGTGGGATCGAACTTGACGCCAGCCGGCAGCACGGGCCAATCCTTCTTTGACTTGCATCGGTAATTCCAGTTATATGGTACTCAATGTATGATCAATCGACTATTTTAAGTGAATGATGAAAGATTTCGACAGATAAGTGGTACTCCAAATCTGAAGTCCAGAATACCCAAACACGCCGCCGGGATTCTTGTGTCACCTCACGTGCAGCGTGTTGTCACGTCAATTCAATGTGTGGACATGATGAATAATTTGACCGATGTATACTAGTACTGCTACTGTACTACTTACTAGTCGTATTTAGTGTCACAATTTATACATAGGTTTAACTAACAAGTACGCACTTGAAGCCTAACTGATATATATATATATATATATGGCTTCTGCACAGCATCTCCATCATCATTATCAGTACATCCTACGCAGGTGATTTAGGATGCACTTGATCCCAGGAAGGTATCTATCCTTCAAACCAGAGGAGTGCTTCAAACTAACAACAGTACATAATATCCAACAAAAGAGGGTCGTGCTACAGCAGCAGAATACATGGCTCAGTCTAGATATCAACATGAATCAAGTTGTGCATATTTGCTGTTGGCATGAACCACATCGCTGCATGTCGGGTTTGCAAAAGCCATCCATCGCATGGAAGCTTGATGCCTTTCACACACTGAAGATTATCTGGCAACAAGCTGTGTCGACGAATCTCTGGATATGGTGATTCATGAAACCCATGGTATGATGTGTAAACACAGCCCCCCCTCACAAATGGAAGTTGCATAGCACAGTAATCATCGCCGGTGATATGATCGACGATTGGTTGGATGATCGGATAATTGAGCCCGAGGAACAAGGAGTGGTTGCCGAGGCTGTAAACCCGCCTCCAGTTGAATACGCCTAGCCCAACGGAACTGGGATCTTTCTCGAACACGAAGCAGCCATAGCATCAATGTCACAAACGCCCACGCATTGTACTGCATGTGGTTTGATGTAATGGTTTGGTCAATTTGGTACGTGCGAATGAGCATCAAATGACCACCGTCAGCTGAACAAGCGATAAACCACCACCCATCGGCTGGTATGATTCCAGGTCCTGGAATCATGAAGGCCAGCACATTTGCATCTGCTGCAACAATTCAAATTGGAGACCAAAAGGACAAAAATAAACAATCATGTTCAGAGTATGTGTGGAATTAATATTATTATAAGAGTGACACATATCATAGACAGAGAATTGCAATGCCGTGGTCATAACCATACCCCAAGTTAAAAAATAAGCCAATGGCTTTCATATTCTAGCAATATGTCATGGTTCAAACATCATGTAACAATGAGAGGAAAACAGCTATGACAGCGCCTACTCATATTCTACCATAGCACTTACTACTACTGTTCTCATATCAACTCTAAGCAATAACATGCGTTGTTATAAAAATCTTGTAATAGAGAGTAACATATAGCAATCATGATGTTATGCTCATAATATGTATTCTAACAATCATTAGATGCCAGTTGTTCTCATATCAACTCTAACAATAACATGTGTGGTCATAAAAATCTAGGAAATGAGAGGAACATATAACAATGATGTGGTTATAGACATGCTATGCATTCTAAATTTGTAACAAATGAACAGACAGTCGTATTCATAAGGTAAAGATGAGATGAGATAGAACAATTACACGATGATAGATTCCACCAATATAGGTAGCCAATCTGTGCGTCGACCGCGTAAACGATGCCATCGTGGACTATAGCATCAGACAAAAATGTTTCTTCAACAGGATTGATGATGAGCCATAACCATGTATGGCGACCGGATTCCAGATAGACTAATCCCTTGTTGAACAAGGCAATGAGCTTGTAATCCATGTAGTATTCTGATGGTGTGGGCACTTCGCAGATTACAAATTTCTGCAAACAGAGGTCGAGCCAAAAGCTTGACGCGTCTCGTGCGTAGTAGGCAGGAGTGTTCGGCGGGCCGCGAGGCTCGATGGCGGCGGTATCCAACGATGGAAGGGTGATCTCTTGCTAGGTGTAGATATCCATGAGACAACACGATCTACCGGTGTGGTGGATGAGGACGATCCAGTTGGTCTTCTTGCCCGCCCAGTAGTGGCCGCGCATGAAGGACAGGTGGACGGGTAGTGGTAGCATGTCGAGGGGCACCACGGCAACCTCCGTAGGATCGTCAAGTCGGTGTTTGGGCCACCTATGAGGATCGGGCATCAGCAAGCAGGGTGTCTTGAAAAGAGCCGGCCGGTTGCAGACGAGTAGACGGTACAAAGACACCAAGCATGCGGCCAGACGGACGGTGCTAAGTAGGTCCATACGACTACAGATCTGCTCCAAGAGAACATCGGGAGGGAATTCCAATCGCGGCTCTGCGTGTCAGTCAGTTCTGCCATTGGGGTTTTCGGTGCCTGCGAGCCAGCGGGGAAGTGGATTCGGGCGGGCGAGCGAAGAAGCTTCTCCTCGTGTGGCCGAGCAGTGAGCGGGGGGATATGGTACGCGCGAGCTACCAAGGAAGATGGCGCGGGCAGCGAGCAGTGAGCGGGGGTAAATGGTGTGCGGCCGACGATGGGGAAGAGAGGAGGAAGAAGAAGAGACTAGTTGAATAGTTCTCTCTGACCGAGATGGGGAATAAATGGATTGCGAGGACTTCCTTTCTACAGTATCCCTATGCCTCTACGCTCACTTCACTCATTTTGCTCCGTACATAGTCACTTGTTGAAATCTGTAGAAAGACAAATACTCCGTATTTGGGTACAGAGGGAGGCTTTTACTCCGTACTATTTGGGAACAGACGGAGTATCACCATATGGAGGGAACAGAGGAAGCTTGAAATATGAACATGTCAATGGGAGGGAGTAAGCCCCATGCGTGCATGCATGCAACATGCAACACTCACACGTACACATGGACACGCGCAACACTCACGCACCCATGCGGCACACAGCACACGACGCAACACACACGCTCACGCTCAAGTGCTCAACCTACTCCCTACGTCCGTGAAAGACTGTACATTTAGAGATTTACACATTGACCAGGGCATAATTAACGCCCAAAAGTAGCAGACTTATGTGTGCATGCGACCATTGAGATAAGAAGATTAAATGAAGGCCGTTGCATGCTGTAATTAAGGATAGACATGTAGCCTATACCTACAGCACAAGTTAGTGCATTAGTCAATCAATATCGATTTAGATTAAAGGCTAAACGCATTGGAAGTGTAGATGTACATCATGTAGTACACTCTTTGTTGGAAGACCGAGGGAGGACACGTGCATGCACTCACATACACAACCAGGGCGGTTCGCACGCAAGGGTTGGACTCGTGTCGCGCCTGCGTAAAGTTTTGTTTAACTGATTTCTTTGCTCTGCCAACTGACAGGTGGGACCCAGAAACCAGGTGACAATTTAACCAGTCAACAAAGTGCCACGTCGACTATGTGGCCGGTCAGTAGGGTGCAATACGGTGCTCTACGATGAGCTAGTGATCGCGTAATCGCCGCAAAACTATATATAGTGACCGTAAAGAGCGTACTGCTACATACGTTGACCACCAGTGTATTTTTCTCGTTTCAAATTAAGCCATATTAATCGGAAAGGACGCAGTATGGACTACTACTACTAGTACTAGTACTGCTTTGATGTTTCCCATCAACTCGCCGAACGAGGAGAAGCTTGCTTACTACGCCTCTCCCTCACCCACGCGCGCGGTGGTTCGTAGGACGAGGAGAGGGTTTTAACTACAACACCCTCTCCCTCTCCCTCGCCCTCGCCCTCGCGGTGGACGTGCAACAGTTCAATCGGTGTCAGATTGCCAGAAGCATATTGTACTGTAGTATCATCATTGTTGGACCTTTCGAAGAGGCGAAGAGCCAAGTGCAAGGTTCACACGAGTACGAACTGTTGAACCTCCCGAAGAGGCAAAGAGCCAAGCGCAAGGTTTTATAGGAGTTGTCGTCCTAGTAGGAGTGTACTAGTACAACTATGGCGAACGATGCTACTGTATGATGCCACCACGTCACGTATATCCAAAGTTGTGCCACCTTTTTTTCTCAAAGAGTGTGTTGGAGCCCATGCAACAACCACACAAGTTGCACGTACACATAACACATTTACTAGTAATAAATTCTAAAGGACAAATGCCAGTATGCCACACAAGTTCATCTCCAACTCATGTGATACATTTGTGCACGACTAGTCTACATATATTCACAGCGCTACCGTTCACAATTACCGTACTCCACTTACATGTTATAGATGGGCTACATGTCCTCCTCCAGGTTCCAGTCCCAGGTGTTCTTCATGGATGGCACAATCCATAGCGGTGGGCAACGGGAATCATTGTCGTAGCTTTCTAGTCCGGTTCCACACGATGGAGACTCATCCAAGCTGAAGCGGCATAAATCAGGGATAGCGTGTCCGGCGGTGCGCACTGAAGACACAACCATGCTTCATGAACGGCAGGCCTTCCGTGTCGTGCACGGAAGGTGGCATCCGCTTCACAATGGGGTAGCTGTCCCCAATGAAAAGCGAGTACTCTCCAAGAGTGTTCCTCGGCACCCACGTAGCATCACAGGGGTCGAACTCGGCGCCGTTCATCTAGTATACGCGGCATCCTAGATCTGGACACAAGGTGACGTACATAGTCAAGGTCCATGCATAATAATGTTGTGCTCAAATGTGGTGGTCAGTAATACTGTGCAGCAGATAGTACTACTCCGGTATATAGGAAGTAAAATAACCGGCTTATTATATATAGCCACTCTTGGCTACATGGATGAGATAGTAAGACATGGAAAAACAAAAATGGTGGCAGCTAGTGGGTTCAAGCCTTCAAGGGCCTAGCTAGCTATACGCGTCCTCCAAGGTAAAAAGTACTCCTACTAGTACTACAAAGTATACTACTAGTACAACAATGAAAGAGAAGGCGAGAGGGTTAAAAATGGAATACCTGGGTAGATGGTGACGGTCCGATCATGGTAGATTATGTGACCATGTTGCACATCAGTGGTACCATGGGTAACGACTGCTAAGATAGTTGATCCCAATATGCCAAAGTCAGCTACAAGGTTCCAGGTTAGACCGAATCACGGATGCAAATGCACATCCAGGATCGGCGATCTTATTTTGATCGGGGGATGACTGGTCCCTGCAAAATAATGGAGTACCGTTAGGGATGCAATTGATGGTTTGTGCATTCCGTTTGTAATCTCCCGTACCGTAGGATGTCAACCAGATGAAACAAGTCCCTGGCTTGTCACCGCGAAGATGCGGCCTAGATGGCGCACGGCGTCTTCGAACGTGTAGGGGTACAAATCTGCCGCCACCAACGTGCGCCAGCCTCTGCCGTTCCTGCCTCCTGCATTGATGGCAATCCTTATGTCGAACACCGTGATGAGATAGTAATCACGTAGCCGTGTCGCTTTGTCGGCGGGTCCGCAATTGCTATCTTCTTCAATCTCATGTAGGCATCATGATACGTATTCTTGCCCAGCCAGTCCGGAAGGCCGATCCCAATGGTGGAGAAGGGGTCTACCGGAACGGCCGCACTGCTGTGGATGTTGTGCAAAATGATGGTGGTATCCGGCCGGAGGTATGCAAGCCAATCTTCGTTGGCACCGACCCAGACCTATATATAAGATGGTGGGCAGCGGAGAAATTACGGGATGGAAATGGAATAACTAAGTACTACATGATCAAACTCCATTACTGACCTGCTCATCGGACAAAATCCGACTACCTCTCAACGTCGGCAACTCTAGCGGAGTCAACGTGCAACCATGGCCAGGGAGCGGTGGACTGTTTGAAGGATTGTCCCATAGAAGAACCTTCTCCTCGAGGATGCATGGAAGACCAACAAGCATGGCATGTTTAAGCAGCGTCTTGAAAAGGTTGGTGCAGGAAGCACCGAGTCTTGCAGCGGTGAGGACGTCGGAGCGGCATGCGATTTCTCCCACAGGATCGTCGTCCAAGGTCTCCCGGCCCCGACGAGGAGGAGAACCGCCTGGCGAATCCATGGGAGCAGCGACGAACTGTCTTCTCTTCGGGGGGAGGGGAACTGGCGAGGAGGAGATAAGAGCGTAGTAACCGCAGGGCCTCGTCCCTTCCAACTGTAGATCGTTCCTCAGCGAAGGGGTGAGGCTATTATTTACTACTAGTGCTCCCTCCGATTATTTTTACTCTACGCATAAGAGCAGACCCGGATACCAAGGCAGGGGCTCGCTGCATGCTTTCTGGACGAAAATACCCCTGGCGCATGGATGGGAGGAGTTAGCAGCTATAAATGCCCCATGCAGCCCATTGGCGGTCCGCCCGCATTCTCCACTCTCTGCATGCTGCATGGATGTCTCCCCCTCTCTCAGATGACTACATGCGGTGGCGCTGGCCTATGAGAAGCTCACGTGGAGATAGCAATCTTCTCTCCAGAAGAGATTTTTTTGAAAGAAAGGGATTATGGAACGTTATGGGATTGCATCATACTGTAAATAATAGCACTAGTAAGAAATTTTTGGCACTAGGTAGTAGTTTTTGGCGTGTATTAAGAAATTTTGGGTATGTTTTTGCCATTTTTTGTACACGCCAACTAGTGTCAAAAAACTTCTTACATTATGTGACGAAGGAGTACGTACTCATACTGTAGCAGTACTAGTACTACTTTTCTCAACTAGTAGTGCAATGTACTGTACTTCTAGTCTAGTATAGTATAGTGCACTAGTTTTGAACTCTTGAATCTCAGGGCCAAGGAGCTACAGTTGGAAGTGGAGGGTACTACTGTTCTCTAGAACCATCGCTGTACTATCAATGCAGGGGAAGTACACCTGCGTAGTGGCCTAGTGGGTACTCGGTGCTCTATTCAGACGCTCCTCTCATGTAGCTGGCCTACTCAACCGCTCCTCTCACGCACACACTAGCAGCCTGTCTATCAGCGACGGTTACTGCGGGGGCAGAACATTTGAGTTATTTGATACAACGAGACTAGGCTTTTCACTTCCATTTGTGGAGGTGTAATGGATCTCGTCGAACTTTGTTAGTAGTTCCTTCTTTATGAATGAGATGAAGCAAAGCTTTTGCCTCCGTTTAAAAAAAACACAGCAAGAGGAATTTCTTTTATAGTAGAGCCGATAATGGAGTGAAGTCCATGCATGCAACGCCACAAGCTACAGAGTAGTAGTAGAGCACTTTACGTACAGAGCCATATTGCACAGTTCCCAATGCCCCGCCAGGCTTTTCCGGCTCCTCGGGCTTAATTGGGAGGTGCTAGTTTAAATATGCTACTAGCTGAAGCTGCAAGCGAGGTGCAGCTAGGGCGAGCACGCGAGCCACGGGATGCCGGGAAGGAAAACCCGTTCACGTGGCTAGGCTGTCCAGTGCACCCAGATTGTGGGGCCGCACGTCCGTTTCACTTCAAAACTCAAACTACCCGTGTAAAATATTGGCTCACAGCGAAGTGTAGTAGTACTATTTTTGAAAAAAAGGCCACCGTGCGTTCGGCCGGGATCGAACCCACAAAATGAGGTATACACTCCCGCGCCCACTAGTAGTACTCGTTGGAGTACAACGCAACCTAGAATCGCCTTTTGTCGCTAGTAGTACGTACATTGTTCCTTACAAGAAACCCCTAAGAGCATGGTTAATAGTATAGCCAGCTGCTGGCTATAAGCCAGTGCCATGTCATCTACAACCCATCTTATAGTCAACATGTAGTAGTAGTTTATTTCTTATAGCCCGCTCACTCAGCTCTATTGTACTTGCCCTAATAATGCAAGAAACCACTAAAATGCCAAGAAACTACTACCACTTGCATACGTGGCAGACTTAAGATAAGACTACCTTATCAACCATTGTACATGCTCTTACCAACAAAAATCCTCGAGTGACCTCCTACCTCCGGCCCGTCCACCTAGTCATCCTCGGCCATGGGACGCAGCTATCGCCGCCGGCAGAAGGCGAGGTCAAAACCGCCGGCGGTGCGGAGCCCATGTTGCAGCAGCCCAGATGCCAGCTCCATCCGGCGCTCGCGGCCGCTAGCTAGCCAAGATAGCTCCGTCTAGCTGCTTGTCTGCAAGGTTTGCTAGCTAGATTGGCAAGGCAGCGCGGCGGCTTGCTCGCGCACCCCGCGCTAAGGCCAGCCATCTGGCTCGAGCGAAGGCCAGCGCGGCGGCTTGCTCGCTCGTGAGTCACGCTCGGGCCAGCCTGCCAACCCGTGCGGAGGCCAGCGCGGCGTCTGGCCCCTCCGGCGGAGCGGTGGCCAACTCACTCATCACCGGCGCCACCGACGAACACACATCAGTACTGTTTGAAGTAATGTTCAGGAAAAATAATGATTTGAGGGGGAATAACAGGATAGAAGGTCAGATGTGGGTCCCTCGTGTCAACGGTCAAACAAAATGTGTTGGTTTAAGCTGCCTCGTCAGCACGGACATGTGGGCCAACCCTGTCATAAATGGGTTTAAACGAACCTAATCGGTAGGAGTACTAGGTAGTTTTTGGCGTGGATTAAGAAATTTTGGGTATGTTTTTGCTATTTTTTGTACAATAGATTCCTCCTAGGGCTGGTTGAAAGTGGTAGTTTTTTGTTAAATACTCTACATATTGTAAGTAGGAGTGAAAGTTAAGCTTTGGAAGCCAATAAGCCAGGCTAGTTACATAGTGCATATGTGTACATGATTGAAAGTAAATATCAACCATGAGTGAGTAATATCTTGATGGAAAACTCGAAACTATGGAATACTAGGAAAAGAAATGCATGGTTGGAAATACTAGCAATGTTCATGTCCGTTGCAACGAATCATAATTAGAATAATACTTATTCACAAACTTGGTACAAAACACTCTAATTTTGATATACATATGTCACTAGAGATATATTATGTTTCAATTAGAATATATTCCTTGGGCTGTTTTGGTGAGGTCAGGGAGGGATGTGGTTGGTTTTAAGATACTAATTATGGGTTTTTTCTGCAAATTGGTAGACAAGTGGGATGTTGGTGAGAAAAGGCAACAACTTACCTCATAATCATTAGATGTAGATCTAATGGTCAGAAACGATGGATGGCAGACACACCAGCATCACCAACTTAGTCTTGTGTAGGAGTACTAGCAAGATCCGTGCATTGCACGGAACATCAAGATGCATTTTTTTATAAAACACTTGTTGTAATTGACCCTTGCGGGAGTAATCCCATGTGTAAAAACTAATGACATCTCGAGAAATATGAGATAAGGTGAAGAGGAGTGGGGTGTGGTGGTGGTTGGTGGTCGAACTGAGCGGAGGCATGGGGATTGACGACGCCGGCAGTGGCCACCAAGCCAGTTTGTTCCAGAGGCTTCCTTTCTTAATTGCTCAACAATGAGGTTTGTTGGAGATAAGGATGAACGAGGGAAGGCCTTGTCTGCAAATGTGGAGAGGGGTGCGGGTATCTTTTAGTATTTTCCATCCGTCAGATATAGATCGGATGATCTATATTGCAAGATGGCACACGTACCATCATCACCAACTCGGTTTTTTATAAGAGAAGAAATATAAGTATGGAGATACAAGCGTATTATCGATACTTGCTTCCGTAAACTAGCATCTACATTCTATTCAATGCCTCGGCATGTGGGGCCTTAGCACAATGACTTCTCGACTGTGTAAAACGAATCCTGTCACCGACAAGGAGGGGGTGACGGCGGCGCGCTTTTTGGCTTGCTCTAGTCCTAGTAGTCATACTAGGTGGTCTAAGCACGTGTAGATTTATTCTTTTCCACGTCTCATGTTCGCCGTACTGCCACGACTGTTCATGAATAGACGGTAAGTTATTCACAGGGAAACCCTTGTTGAGCGTGTTTGCGAGAGAGAGAGAGAGAGAGCGTGTGTGATATGTTAGAGAGTGAGGTAATGATAACAGATTCTTTGTGTCTATGTGTCTGGAGGATAGAGAGAGACATGTACATGGGGTTTTGTGTTGTGTAACGTGGAGACACATATACATAATTAGAGAGTGAGTGTGTGAGATACACATGCAGACATGAGGAGAGATGAGGATCCAGGTAAATGGGTGTTTGTGCGTGTCTGTGTGTGTTTGTGCACGCGTTTGTTTGTGAGAGGGAGAGAGTGTATGTGGAGTAGAGAGACCACTGATGATGTAAATCTAGTATAAGGGAAGGGGGAATGGTGTGACATGGGTAGTAGCGAGATAGCATGGGTGCGGGCGGGGGGAGCAGACTATTTGGAAGAGACATCGAGTGTGTGTGGGGGAGAGGGGTGTGAGAGTGAGAGAAAGAGAGAGCTAGCGACGGAGAGAGAGAGAAAGAGAGGAAGAGAGGGGGCGAGAGGGGTCGTTTTTGTCCATAAATGGCGTATAGATAGGGAGACAATGTTGATGTTGTCCGAAATTGGCCTATGAACGGAGACGCAAGGGAAGCGAGTCATCGTGTGTGTGATAGGGACTTCATGAGAGAGCTAGAATAGATGGTGTAGAGAACAATGTGCGAAATCGAGAACGATTATACATTAGGGAGCTATGCAAAGACTCACGACATATATGTATACAGGGAAGGAGCTAGGGTGGGTCCGCATGTGGGAGAGATAGAAAGAGGAGAGTGGTGCACAAGGAGACAAAGTGTGCTTGTTTGCAATGGGGGTGGTGTGTGAGGTGAGTGCGCGAGAACCACATAACTAGGGAGATAGACGTTTGGGGCGACGTTTTGTGTGTATGGGAAATATACACTCTACATAGTGCGTGTGCTTGGGTAAGAGAGATAGCGGGAGACCTAGAGAGTGAGGGAAGAGATGTGTGCATGCCCGAGAGACAAAGTGATAGAGACCTATGTTGGGGTCCGGACTTTACAAGAGAGAGAGGGGTGTTAATGTGCTCGTGTGTTGGTGTTTGGGGGAGAGAACGACTTCTGTGTGTGTGTGGTGGTGGGGGGGGGCGTTGACTTCAGATAAAGAGTGAGGTGTCTATATTTGAGGGACTTTAGCGTAATTGAGATATTGTGCACTCATGGTTGATCAATTTGTTTCACAGTTTGTACTATGAGATAACGATACTTTTGAACATGTGTGATATACCTTGATGTACCAGAATTACAAACCTAAGATTGGAATTCTGGAATTCGACTCCATCATTAGCTTTTGTAATTCATTTAAACGGAGGTACATTTTTTAAGCCGGGATTTCGTGATTTCAAATTCATATATCAAACCTAGAGATATACACATACGGGCATGTTCAAACTTTATAATCATCCACTTTATTCATACACATACACATTTTTGCTTTTGTCATCATATTTAGGATAAACACAGTTGGAATTTCATTTGAATTGGACCGTATGATGGTATTTGCTTGTAGTAGCTCAATGATCCATATTTGAATTGAATGAACAATCTAAGTTTCGAGTTGGAGACATTGATTTTCAAAACTTGCACATTTTTTTGCGTGCAAAACAAACAAATTGTCGGCCATGATATCATAGTCGGCTGTACAAGAGCAGAATACTTATAATTTTAGGCGCCAAAAGCTTTCAAACTTCCCGCTCACATCGAAATATCACGCGCCCGAAAGTTTAGCCCTGCGATATTCCTGTTTTACCCCTGCCACATGAACAGAAAAGGGCTGCTTTGGTAACTCCATTGTTTTCCCCTCTTTGCCCCCAACAATCTTCCCCAGAGCCCCTCCCCTTCCCCTCCCCGACCCCCCAACCACGGCAAGCCGCCGAATCTAGTCCTCCGCCGCAGCGGTGGACCTCACACCCCGCCTGATCTACCTTCCGCACCTTGGAACCCCCAACTGCCAACTCACCACTTCACCGGAGCTGCTTCAGCGACTGGCTTGTCCACCTCTCCAGATCTCCTTGACCGCCATCATGATCCACCACACCAGATCTGCTTAACCGGCGCCCTCGTCCACCACAGCGTAGGCCCTTCACTGACTCCCTCGTCTGCCCCTTCGCTGGCCCTTCATACAAACCCTCGTCTGCCGCAACAGATCTGCCTCACCAAAAGCACTGTACAATGCGCCCGCCGAAGCCTTCGTCCACTGCACCAGACCCGCTCCACAGACGCCATATTCAACTCCACCGGCCCTGCTTTACCGACGCCACAGCCTCATTAGGTTATTTCGATTTGTACTCCTTCATTTTTTCTCTTTATCGTGCAACTGTTCACTTACCACAGATGAGCTTTCTTGTATGTCGACAGGCGCCGCAACCGTAGCACCGGAGCCGCTTCAGCGACGGCGACAGCCGGCCCAAACTCAACCGCAACACGAGCACCATCGACGATCCTTAGCTATCAAGTATGACAATGATACCCATACGCCACCGAGAATCAGGTACTATTATCCAACGGCCGGCGCCTATGTTCACTTCCCTAGCATAAGCACCGCACCTTTGAATTTCTTCAGGGCATCATTCAGTTTTTCATGAGACGCGTTATTCTGCTTGCACCTGTAGGGCCATACTTTTGGCAGTGAACATGTTACATGTGCTAAATTACATACCAGTGCACATATAGTTAATATGCTTTAGTTTTGTTCTGATGCCACCTGTTGGTTCCATCAGACTGCTTAATGTTCTCTATGCTTAATTACACATCAGCAAACTAGCATGTGGTTCCGCTGCTTTTTGTTTGTTTTACCCTACATTTTCTGATGCTAGCTATTACATCACTGCTCCGAGCCTCTGTTCATTACTTGTTTGTGTGTTCTTGATCTTCCCAAGTTGCATGACTAATTTGATGCTTCTATTAATTATGGAGCTGCCAACCCCATCAAGCAAAATATTTGTTCTTTTGGGGCTGGCACCTCGAACAAGCATAAAAATAGAGGGAATCAGATATACTCCCTCTGATTCTATTTACTCCGCGCATAACTCTTGACTCGCATACCAAGGAGGGCACTGGTTTAATTTGCCAATTAAGTAGGGCAGAGGCGGATGGGGCGGGGCACAAAAGGAAATCAGCGCTAGGAATCGGCAACGCGCAGACTAATATGAGAAAACTGAGAAAAAGTTATACACAAAGTAAAAAGAATCGGAGGGAGTATTGTCGTGTATGCACACACCCTTCTTTCATTAGTTTAGATGAACCATTGATGATCAATTCGTACCAGTGCATGCGATTAAAATTAATTTTACCTAAATAGATGGTGCAGAATAAACTACAACAACTAGATTTGCAACCACGGGATGTTGACGATATCTTCAAAGAACATTGCAACAGCAGCTAGGCTTCACATCAACATATGGTAAGCCAGTGTGTTTTAGTACATGTGAAATGTAATGCGAGTGGGCTGCTTTCTTGGCTTGTGCCCTCAACGTGTAATCCTACCGAATTACAAATAGTTCAGTTGTCTGCTTTGATGTATTGCTTGATTCGAATGCTTATTTATTGTTATGCTATACCTGAGTTGGCCAATATGTCAGCAGTGCCTGCTATACTACCGTAAAGAAATGCATGCCTATTTCATTTGAGTCCTTAACTTTTCCTCTCAACTTCATCACAAGACTGTCTTCGTAGTTTATATGAGGCCACACTGTTAAGTGCTTTCTCAGATTATTTCAACTGCTTAGATGCCTTGGCAACTTAAATATAGTGGTTGTACACTCCCTTTCAACTAGGGATGTCAACTGGGTCCGGTTTAATCCCGATTAAAATCCACTAGTGGTATGATAGTTCAAAAGAGTTTTTGTTTTTTTGAGGAAAATGAACTAGGGAGGTAGCAAAAACTAACTAGATGGGACTGGCGGATTTCGTTTATTTGCCACTTACATCCCTAGTTTCATCTTACCATTTTAATTTCTTTTCGGTTGATGCTGCTTCGAACCATTTAAATATAGTTTGCCATGCTCGGCAATAATTCGTCCGTCGTTTACCATGTAAGCTTACTGCCTGGATCATAGATAACTATCTCTTACTGATGTCCAGCGGAAACCTTTCAGGATGCCGTTCACACTAGGACACAATGTACAACCCCAGAATCTATTTGTGGAAGCAGTGCGCCATCCATGTTACCAGATGGTAGCAGTTCAGAGGCAACACCGCCGGAGAGCAATCTGAGCACAGATATTATAGTGCTTGAGGCTCTACTAGAGGCAGAAAGAGATGGTGTGGCTGCCATGAATGAGGTAATATTTATCTTGAGGCTGGAAATTACGGAATTAGCGGCACGCATTATGCAAGCAACCCAAGAATTGGAGGAAGTAAGAATGTTGCATTTGAAGACGGAGGAGGTCCTGCTGTTTCTGCTATCTGAAGCCCAAGATAATCCCGGTTCTTCTTTAGATACCAGTTGAAATTTTCATTAGATTATTGTACTTGCATGTTGTGTCATGTCTCTGAATGGATTATGTTGCAAGACCCCCTATGTTGTCCATGTGTTGTAATGATCCAAATTTTTTAGGCGAGGTAATCCTCAGAACTTGTATGATTGACATAAGGTGAACTATTTGTCGTGTGAGCATATTGTATTGGATGAAATAACAGTTTGACTAAGAGTGTATCCAACCTACTGAATTCGAAGATCACGACATTTCTAAATCATAATCATATATAAAGGTGGAATAAATCTTTGTTGTGGTTTTGAAGAAATAAATAACAAACCGTATAATTATCTGTGGATATTCATAATCGAATACAAATTGGATTTGAATTTAGTTTGCCAGGTCGCAGGGCAAACGTGAATGCTAATTCTCCCAAGTTTTGAACGAAGCGGCTAAACACCCACTATAATTTGTGGGCTGCTCGAAGCAAGTGTTCACGAGATGGAAATTACTGTCTACCCCTGACACTTGACATCGTTATCGACAGGATTTACACTGCTGTCGATAGGGGTAGACTAGTAACTTCAATCAGACGTGACACGACGGCCTCTGAGCCCATTCAGACACGGTGGGCGCCAAACGTGGGCGGCAAAACACATTTGATTCAAGCTCGTCTGAAAGACATGTGTCTCTTCCTCCATTTCCCCATTCATACACGGTGGGCGGCAAAACAAACTCTCCTCGTCCGAAATCGATGTAGGCTTATATTTTAAATAGGGGTAGATGTGTAACTTCCATCAAACGTGACACAACCGCCCTACCTGTCAGCCCCGTTCATACACCGTGGGCGCCAACCGTGGGTGGCAAAACACCCTCTCCTCGCCTAAAATCGATGTAGGCTAATATTTTAAATAGGGGCAGATGTGTAACTTCCATCAGACGTGACACAACCGCCCTACCTGTCATCCCCGTTCATACATCATGGGCGCCAACCGTGGGCGGAAAAACACCCTCTCCTCGCCCGAAATAGTTACCGGTAAATATTTGGGAGATGCGAGATTACCGTCCTATCCCCAACCGACGCGATGTCCGAAATTTTAAACGGGGGATAAGTTCGTAACTTTCCCCCATTTCAGAGAAGCGCGTCCCAAAGTTTGAGATCACCCCTTCCCTCCATTTCCCCATTCATACACCGTCGGCGGCACGACAACCTCCGCACTGCGGCCAGCCTCCTCCGTCCGCCACCCCATCCTCCACCTTGCCGGAGCCGCTACCCCTACCCCGTCGTCCACTGCAAGAGATGGACATCTCTCATCCACGGTGCTGGACCAGGATCCTTTCATCGCCTCCTCTCGCTTCATCGGCACTATCGTCCACCTTGCCGTTGCCGCTCCTATGACCGCCTCGTCCACGGCAACAGGATATATCCCCCGACCTGGCCGTCTGCCGTCTAAAGTCTTCTTCCCCGCCGCCGACAGCCATCGCACCCGCAGCACCCTCAACGTATCAGCATAGGCCTACACGGCGTCGCAAGAGAGGTGGTACTCTTCCATATGTGCTTAAGTTATTGATCTCACCCGGAAAATAGATCATAATTTGTTTACTGTACTTTTCTTGTCCGTACCAAATCGTAGTGGCTAGTTGAAAGCAAACATTGGTTGCGAAGTAGCTTTGTCCGGTTTGCACCTTCAGATCCGCCATGGCACGGGCACTATACTCGTAAAGCTTATGGTTTCCCCCCTTTATATTCACTACCATCATCGTAGGTGCTTCGTGTCATGCTAGCACTGCTCCTCAAGACCTCAACCCAAAGCTTACGTGTTGAAATACGAATCTGATATGATGCTCATATCACTAAAACAGAGAATGTTTAATTGGTCACCTAATGTTCCTATATTCGTTTCGAAAAGCATGTGCGCCACCCACTGGTCCAGCTAGTTCCACTTTCCTGTTTTTTCTCTTGATGCTTAGGGTTTTCCCCTTTTATCTACTCTACTATGATCTGCGTAGGTGCTTTCTGTCGTACTAGCATTACTCCACCCTTCAAGCTAAACAACACAACACTCAGAATTCAAAAGCTTAGTTGTTCAAATATGATTGTGATATGATACTGATATTAGTTAACCGACACATTTAATTGGTTAGCTAAAGGTCCCACTTGAGTTTCCAAATGCATGTCGCAACATATAGAGAGACAGCATAATTGCATTTCTTTGTCACTTGTTGACCGTACTTTCTTGTCCATACCAAATCTTAGTTGTTATTTCAAAGCAAACATCGGTTGCTAACTACCCTTTGCGCGGTTTGCAGCTTCAGATCTGCCATCCCACTGCCATAGTCAACGCTGTACTCATCATGCTTATGTTTTCCCCATTTTATGATGACCACAATCAGCCTACGTGGTTCATGTCGTAATAGCACTGCTCCACCCATCGAGCTAAACAAGCTTAGTTGTACAAATTCATATTTGATATTATTGTTGATATTAGTAAAACTGAGAGATGTTTAATTGGTTAGCTAAATGTTCCTACTTTAGTTTCGAAATGCATGTGAGCCACATATGGAGAGACCGGAGAGAATAG
This sequence comes from Triticum urartu, assembly GCF_003073215.2. Classification (NCBI taxonomy): domain Eukaryota; kingdom Viridiplantae; phylum Streptophyta; class Magnoliopsida; order Poales; family Poaceae; genus Triticum; species Triticum urartu. The sequence goes on from NC_053027.1 coordinate 487,155,353, forward strand.
TATTTCTCTGTGCGCTCTGGTTCATCATGGGTGGCCAACCGGCATTGTATTAAAAGACTTGTAATATCTTCAATCTGCTTGCTCTTCTGCTCTTCTTTAAGATGATACTCTTCTCTTGCGGTCGACTGGTCAGGTCGAGTTGTTCTCCCTTAGTATATTTTGAATCTGTCAGGTCAGGTCGACTTGTTCTTCTTTACTATATGTTGAAGCTATCATCTGCGAAGTGTCATCACTTCTGGAGCTCTCATATTTTGAGTAGTAGGCCACATTATATTAATGCACAAAACAAATTACAGCATGCATGGCATCTTTTAAAAGAATTGCAGATATAGCACAAAGGGGTTTATAGGGAGGAAGTATTGGATTAGAATCAAAGAAAATCTCACTTGTTTTTATGTTTTCATGCATGTCAAATATTGAACATTATCAAAATGAATATGAGAATGGGCACACGAGAGGAATATTGTGGAATGATCCACTACCTAACAAACATGGCATGGTGGAGGATGGCCTATCTTATTCACCCATCAAGGTGCTTGCTCTAACTTTGCAAAGTTGTATTGGTCGCACATATTTTGCTTCTGACCTCTTGCATTACTTCTACTTTGTTACACCATCTGCTTAGTTTAAGCATCATATATGAGTATATGCCATACCTATCCATTTTCTATACCTATTCCATGTGTCGTCACACTATGTTTTTCCAGTCAAATGTTGTTCTTTCGTAATAGGTGTCCAAAAGGAAGAGGGTGAGTGCAGGTCGTCAAGGAGTACAAACTAGGTATTTGGAAAAGGTAGTGATACCTGTTGTCGGTGTCAAAACCAGCGGATCTCGGGTAGGGGGTCCCGAACTGTGCGTCTAGGCCGGATGGTAACAGGAGGCAAGGGACATGAAATTTTACCCAGGTTCGGGCCCTCTCGATGGAGGTAAAACCCTACGTCCTACTTGATTAATATTGATGATATGGGTAGTACAAGAGTAGATCTACCACGAGATCGAAGAGGCTAAACCCTAGAAGCTAGCCTATGGTATGACTGTTGTGTATCTTGTCCTACGGACTAAAACCCTCCGGTTTATATAGACACCGGAGAGGGTTAGGGTTACACAAAGTCGGTTACAATGGTAGGAGATCTGCATATCTGTATCGCCAAGCTTGCCTTCCACGCCAAGGAAAGTCCCTTCCGGACACGGGACGAAGTCTTCAATCTTGTATCTTCATAGTCCAGGAGTCCGGCTAAAGGTATAGTCCGGCCATCCGGACACCCCCTAATCCAGGACTCCCTCAGTAGCCCCTGAACCAGGCTTCAATGACGACGAGTCCGGCGCGCAGATTGTCTTCGGCATTGCAAGGCGGGTTCCTCCTCCAAGTACTTCATAGAAGATTTTGAACACAAAGATAGTGTCCGGCTCTACAAAATAAGTTTCCACATATTGCCGTAGAGAGAATAATATTTTCACAAATCTAATCTACTGACGTATTCTATAATGTGACACACCACGGCCAAGCCTTTATCCGAGTCGTTTCATTATCCCACCTCAGCGCGTCATGCGAGGCGGTTTCCTTGGCACGTCCTGTTAAAGCAGAGATCGTGTCCCCTTATTCCGGGATTCTCATCAATACGGGCATGGGTAACCCAACCGCGCCATTGATTACGGCGCTTGGAGATAAGCGAGTTTTACCAGGCTGGTGGGGACACGTAGTTGCGTCCACCATATAAGGGGATAAGGATCCACCTTTTCACCTACGCCTTCTTCCTCCTTCGCCTATCCATTCTTGCGCACTCGAGCTCCAGCGCCCAAGTCCGCACTCCCCATCTCAACCTTCTCCAGCCATGTCCGGAGCGGGAGGCAAGTGGATGGTCTCCTCCGTCACGGAGGGACACATCAAAAAGCTGAGGAAGGCCGGATACCTGTCTAACGACATCGCATACCGGCTTCCCGAAAAGGGGCAGCTCATCCCCACCCCTAGGCCCCATGAGAGGGTGGTGTTCCTCCCCCATTTCCTCCGCGGACTGGGCTTCCCTCTCCACCCATTTGTCCGGGGGCTCATGTTCTACTACGGCCTGGATTTCCACGATCTGGCCCTGAACTTTGTCCTCAACATCTCGGCGTTTATCATCGTGTGCGAGGCTTTCCTCCGCATCCGCCCCCATTTCGGCCTATGGCTCAAGACTTTCAATGTCAAGCCGAAGGTGGTGCGCGGCAACCAGGCGGAATGCGGAGGCGCCATGGTGGGCAAGATGGCCAATGTCCTATGGCTCGAGGGCTCCTTTGTGGAGACCCTAAAGGGGTGGCAATCGGGGTGGTTTTACATCACCGAGCCGCGCGACGCCGAATGGGTCGCACCCCCCAAGTTTCGATCCGGACCCCCTACGCGGCTCACCTCCTGGAAGGAGACGGGCCTGTCGTGGGGTAAAAAAGGAGAGCTGACCGGACTCCAAACATGCGTCCAAACCCTGGTGGACAAGAAGCTCAAACTTGTCAACGTAGTCCAGGTTATGCTCATCCGCTTGATCCTCCCGTGTCAACAACGGGCTTTCAACATGTGGGAGTTCGACCCGGCGCGGCACCAAACACTGAGCAGGCTGTTCGACACAACATACGAAGATGCCTGGAAGGTGCTTTTCAAGGGCACCGAGGCTCCCGCATCCGCTACCGAGGATCGCGGATTCACTGCGCAGCGTCACGCTCTTGCGGTAAGCTGTTTTTTCCTTTTACAGGGTATCAGTTTTTCATAGTTTGACTCCATGCGGGATCTAAGCTCCCTTACCTTTGACAGGATTGGCGGGTGACGTCCGGACAGATCAACTGTCCGGCTCCTTTGCCCGAAGGCCCAGCGGACGCTCGCTTGGCGAAGCTGCTGGTTCCGGCACCCTATGTGGTGCCGGAGAAGAAGGCCACAAAAAAGGCCACGGGGACTCGAAAGAGTGACCGGCGCCAGGAGGTGTCGGATCCATCATCCGACGGTTCCGAGGCGCATTCCTCCCGTGAAGACGAGGAGGAAGAAGAAGAAACCTCTCCCCCTCCAGCGGGAGGAGAGAAGAAAAGGAAGGCCGCCCTCTCTGGGGAGGCTGGAGGGTCCAAGAAGGGGAAAACCCTTCCTCCGGACTACTCCACCGACGCTGACGACGGCGGAGAGGAGTGGCTGCCCAGGGCCAAGCCCCTGGCAAAATCGTAAGTATCCGGATACCAGAGTAATTCATAGTATTCGTTTATTGCATAGCTTTCCCTTATGTCGAATATGTTTATGCAGCCCACCCAAAGACCGACTCAACGCGTTGTCGAGCGGCTCACTGGACTCGTCAGATGTGAACTCGCTTCTGACAGCTTCCTCTCCCCGCCCTACGAACGACACCGAAGTGTTGTCCCAATAGGTTCCAAGCCGGGAGGAGGTGGTCCTGGAGGCGCCGCAAGGCGACCTCCCGGACTCCAGGAGTAAAGGGGATGAAACCCCCCAGGGCTCCAAGTCCGGCTCTAGGCCGGACACCGCTCCGGAACCTTCAAAGATTCCAGAGTTCGGCGGGGAACCTCCTTCCAAGGGGAGCGAGCCCACCGTGCCGGTGACCCCTGTCCAACCGGAGGCGCCAGACAATCTGTTGGAGGCACTCCAAGGCGCCTCCATCGACGAGGGGCACCGCACCATTATGAGTGCGGTGGTCCAGAAGGTTCAGTCCGCCAAGAGCGGACTGACTGAAGCTTGTACTAGCCTTTTAACAGGCTTTGAGGTAAGTAAAGAATGTGTAAATAATATTACCGCATAGACAGTAGCCCCTGATGCTCTGTTTGGCGTTCGGGAAGAAAAGCCGAATAGAGAATCAAATAAAATTCGCAGGAGTCTAACAAAAATGAGTCCATATGCGTATGCAGGCTTCGCTGCTTGCGTCCGTCGCACTGACTGCAGAAGTGGACACGCTAAAGCAGAACCTCGAGCGGTCCGAGCAAGAGCTCGGGCGTGCCAAGAAGCAGCTCAAGGACAATGAAGGTAAGAAAGACCTTGTTTTTAAATATATATAAAAAGGTGAAATTGCAAAGAATGACAGGATTATCGTGGCTATTGTAGGGGCCACGTCTGAGGTGGCGACCCTTAAGCAAGCGCTGGTCGAGGCCGAGAAGAGGGTGGCCTCAGAGCGCACCGAGCGGGAGAAGCATGAGGCCGAGGTTGGCAAGGTACGGCAAGAGCTCCAGGCTCTCATGGAAAAACATGAGAGTTTGGAGCTTGACTCAAAGACGCGAGCGTCCGAGCTCGCGGTGGCTATTGAAAATGCCAAGTCTACCAAGGCCGAATCCCAGAAGACCCTCCAGGAATTGGATGAGGTGAAGAAGATAGCAGCGGGTAAGGCATTCTTTATGCAAAGCAAACACATAAACGTGAGTTACTTGTTACTTACCCGAATCCAGAGCTCTCCAGGAGCGTTCGCAGATCTTCCCTGGAGTGTGTCTGATGCCGCCGCATTCTATCGAGCCGAGGAGGGCAGCTCGACAGAGAAGGTGTTCTGGTCTCAGTATGCTGAGGCCAGACACCCCGTGCCCCTGAGTGACCAGCTGAAGCAACTGGTCGAGCTCCACAAGGCGGCCGAACAGGCCATGAAGGGCCTCATAGTTTGGCTGTGGCCTGGAGGGGCTCTGCCTGGGAGCTATTTCGGGCTGGTGCGGCGGCTGGTGGAGGCCTGTCCAAGGCTCGAAGTCATCAAGCGCTCTGTCTGCATTGAAGGTGCCCGTAGGGCCCTTGCCCGTGCTAAGGTGCACTGGGGCTAGCTGGATGCTGAGAAGCTTGTGAAGGACGGGCCACCGCCGGGGAAAGAGCATCACAAGCCCGGGAATTATTATAAGGATGTTCTGAAGGGTGCCTGCCTTGTGGCGGATAAATGTTATAGGGATGTAATTTTTGAGTGAAACATGCTCGTTTTGTCATGTGCGCTGAAAACTTGTTCATATGCACTAAGCAATGTTATTTGAATTTAAAATATTACCTTCTGTGCGGCTATTTACCAATTCTGAGAGATGGCAAGTCGTCGGCTTCTGCCCCCGTGCCGCTAGTGCTGGGGTGTTCGGGGATAAACCTGAGTGCTCTTTTTCCCATGTTTGGGTCCTTCGAGGGAGGCGCTCAGCCCAACGAACAAGGCAATCGCACTATAATGCGTGAACACTCTCACTTAGCCATAGAATTCTATAATTTTAAATTTCGGCGAAGCCCCTGGTATTCGGAAGACCGAGTTCGGGGCGCTATCCACGCCTTGGCCGGACAGAGCCGGCTCCTCGCCCTAAGCGGCATAAGTCTTTAGGGACTCGAAAAACCTCTCGAACAGCGACCAGCTCTTGCTTCATCATGACAGTCAGTTTTAGCTTTCTCCACTGAGGTGCTCGACCCAGCTCAACTGGGGCACAATCGCAGTGGTTCTCCTAGTGCTACCTTAGCCGATATAGCGGAACGTAAGGCACCAAAACATAGGAGCCGGGCAAACCCAACTATTGACCCAAGACATGATTCGGAGCCGATGCATATAATGCTATAAGTTCGGGGTGCCGCACTTGTTAAAGTGTTCGGACTTCTCACACCATATTGAGGGGTACTAAAGCCCCTGGCGTATTTTGGTCGTACCAACGTGTACGGGTGCAACATGTTGTTAAGGAACATATATAAAGAAAAAAGGTAATGCAAAAATAGACGAAAGCTATGCATTGTTTATTAAAAAGGGCTGCGATCAAAGCAGAACAATACAAATAATGTGATAAGTGAAAGGTTGGACTAGTTAACATGTCCGTTCCAGGGGCAAGCTGCGGAATAGTATGCGGAACAGGTATACTGCTCGTGATAGAGACCACCTGGGAGTTCCGTAATGCGGCGTGGCTTGTCTACTTCCCTGGTTCTTGCATCGTTTGTGCGGCAATTAAACTGCCGAACAGGCCTTCCGAAGGATGGAGTCCTGAAAGTAAGAGAAAATTAAAAAATCGGCGGCCCCTGGTACGGTTTAGGCCATGTTTCGGGCGTGCCGTGATGGTGCCCCTCCCCTGTACCCATGGTATCTCTAGAGCGTAGTTATGTACGCGAAGTACTGGCGTCGCCTTTTTGCGAGGGTTGGGGTTGGGGCCGCATTGCTACGCCTGCTCGGATCGTGCCAGGCGGTCTTGTTGTAGGTTACTCCGGGAGCGCTTGACGGTGTCCGGTCGTTTAGTGGCCAGACTGGAGAACTGCCTGGAGAGGCTGCTTTGTACTTCCGCTGCAAGGGCCGCCGTGTGCTCCTCCGTTCGGAGGGAGCGTTCGGTGTTTCCATTGACCGTAATTACTCCTCGAGGGCCTGGCATCTTGAGCTTAAGGTATGCGTAGTGCGGTACCGCATTGAACTTGGCGAATGCGGTTCGCCCGAGCAGTGCGTGATAACCACTGCGGAACGGGACTATGTCGAAGATTAACTCCTCGCTTCGGAAATTATCCGGAGATCCGAAGACCACTTCAAGTGTGACTGAGCCTGTACAGTTGGCCTCTACACCTGGTATTACGCCTTTAAAGGTCGTTTTGGTGGGCTTAATCCTCGAGGGATCTATGCCCATTTTCCGCACTGTATCCTGGTAAAGCAGGTTCAGGCTGCTGCCGCCGTCCATAAGGACTCTAGTGAGATGAAATCCGTCAATAATTGGGTCTAGAACCAATGCGGCGAATCCGCCATGACGGATGCTAGTGGGATGGTCCCTTCGATCAAAGGTGATCGGGCAGGAGGACCATGGGTTGAACTTTGGGGCGACTGGCTCTACCGCGTATACGTCCCTTAACGCGCACTTCCGCTCCCTTTTGGGGACGTGGGTTGCGTATATCATGTTCACCGTCCGCACTTGTGGGGAAAAACCCTTTTGTCCACTGTTGTTCGGCGGCCGGGGCTCCTCGTCGTCATCGCTATGCAGCCCCTTGTCTTCATTTTCGGTGTTTAACTTGCCTGCCTGCTTGAACACCCAACAATCCCTGTTGGTGTGATTGGCCGGCTTTTCGGGGGTGCCATGTATCTGGCACAAGCGGTCGAGTATTTGGTCCAAACTGGACGGGCCCCTAGGATTCCTTTTGAATGGCTTTTTCCACTGACCGGATTTAGAGCCTCTGAATCTGGCATTAACTGCCGTGTCCTCAGCATTGTCGCTGTTAATGCGGCGCTTCTGCTTGTTGCGACGCGACCTGCCACTACTGTCCCTGGTGTCCGAATTACCAGGGTTCTTGGTCATATTGTTGCTACGAGCAAGCCAGCTGTCTTCTCCCGCGCAAAAGTGGGTCATGAGTGTCGTGAGTGCTGCCATAGATTTCGGCTTTTCCTGTCCAAGGTGCCGGGCCAGCCACTCGTCACGGATATTGTGCTTGAAGGCTGCTAGGGCCCCAGCGTCCGGACAGTCGACTATTTGATTTTTCTTTGTTAGGAACCGTGTCTAGAATTGCCTGGCTGATTCCTCTGGCTGCTGAATTACGTGACTTAGGTCATCGGCGTCTGGGGGTCGCACATAAGTGCCCTGGAAATTGTCGAGGAATGCGGCTTCCGGGTCCTCCCAACAACTGATTGATCCTATTGGCAAGCTGTTAAGCCAATGCCGAGCTGGTCCTTTAAGCTTGAGTGGGAGGTATTTGATGGTGTGGAAATCATCGCCACGGGCCATGTGGATATGAAGGAGATAATCCTCGATCCATACCGCAGGATCTGTTGTGCCATCATATGATTCGATGTTTACGGGTTTGAAACCCTCGGGGATTTGATGATCCATTATTTCGTCTGTGAAGCATAGTGGGTGTGTGGCGCCTCTGTACTGGGCTATATCATGATGTAGCTCCAATGAGCTTTGTCTACTGTGTTCGGCCCTGCCGAATTTGTGGCCGGCGTGACGGTTACCGTCTCGCACCGTGGGGCGCCCCCGCGATCCGTAGATCGATCTTGTTTGCCTTGCCTTGTCCTCCAACATATCTCGTAAGTCCGGCGCATATTCCCGTGCCTTGGTACGGGGTGCGGCTTGAGTGGAGGGCCGAGAGGCCTCTCTGTCGCGGCCACGAGGTGGCCGGTCAGCCGCATCAAGTGCTTCCTCCTCTAATCGGGGTAGCAACCTGCGCTTTGGGTAGCTCTTGGAGGGGCGTTCGAGTTTATGCTCTTCGGCCGCAACGACTTCAGTCCATCTGTCGACTAGCAAATCTTGATCAGCTCTAAGTTGTTGCTGTTTTTTCTTGAGGCTTCTTGCTGTGGCCATAAGCCTGCGTTGAGAACGCTCTTGCTCGACGGGATCCTCTGGCACGACGAATTCGTCGTCGTCGAGGCTTGCCTCGTCTTTGGAGGGAGGCATATAATTATCGTCCTCGACCTCTCTGTCTGCCGCTCTCTCATGAGGGCTGGTTTCTCCATCCTCCTCTGCCAAATCTTGCTAGAGGGGATTTTCTTCGGCACTTTCCGGAGTGTTATTATCTCCCGTGCTGGAATCGCCGTATTTTTTTGGCGGGATTTTGAGCGGCGCCGCTGACGCCGGCGCTTAGGCTGTTTCTTGGAGGGGTCATCCTCCGCTGTTCCATCGCCATCTCCTTCTTTTGGGGTGTCCACCATGTATATGTCATATGACGAGGTGGCTTTCCAGGGCCTAGTAGACGCTGGTTCTTCATCATCTCCTTCATCGGCGTCCATACCATCGATGTCTTGGGAGTCGAAGTCGAGCATGTCGGTTAAGTCGTCGACAGTGGCTACAAAGTGGGTGGTGGGTGGGCTTTGAATTTCTTCATCGTCCGTACCCCAACCTTGCTGACCGTAGTCCAGCCAGGGCTTTCCTGATAAAGAGAGAGACTTCAGTGTCTTCAGAATATCACCGAAAGGCGAGTGCTGAAAGATGTCCGCGGCAGTAAACTCCATGATCGGCGCCCAATCGGATTCGATCGGCAGGGGCGTGGAGGGTTCGGAGTCCAGAGAGGAGTCCGGCTCCTTGGAGTCACGAGTTTCGCAGAGTGCGGGGCTGGTGTTCGGCTCAATCTCCATTGGGATCGCAGCCCCCGAGGTGGCGTCCAACCGCCCATCCTCGATCGGCGCAGTTGGCTCCGAATTAAGGGTCGAAGCTGATGTGGGTGCGGCCTCCAGGGCACTGTTCGGTGGCAGAGCTAGATCATTCTCGTCAGGACAGTGCGGCGCGCTCGGCAGTGGCTCGAATCCGTCAAAGATCAAGTCCCCGCAGATGTCAGCCATGTAGTTTAAACTTCTAAATCTGACCTGACGGCCAGGGGCGTAGCTTTCGATCTGCTCCAGACGGCCAAGTGAATTGGCCTGCAGTGCGAAGCCACCGAAAACGAAGATCTGTCCGGGGAGGAAGGTCTCACCCTGGACTGCATCGCTATTGATGATCGTAGGAGCCACCGAGCTTGACGGCGATGACACAGAGGAACTCTCAATGAAAGCACCAATGTCGGTGTCAAAACCGGCGGATCTCGGGTAGGGGGTCCCGAACTGTGCGTCTAGGCCAGATGGTAACAGGAGGCAAGGGACACGAAGTTTTACCCAGGTTCGGGCCCTCTCGATGGAGGTAAAACCCTACATCCTGCTTGATTAATATTGATGATATGGGTAGTACAAGAGTAGATCTACCACGAGATCGAAGAGGCTAAACCCTAGAAGCTAGCCTATGGTATGATTGTTGTGTATCTTGTCCTACGGACTAAAACCCTCTGGTTTATATAGACACCGGAGAGGGTTAGGGTTACACAAAGTCGGTTACAATGGTAGGAGATCTGCATATCCGTATCGCCAAGCTTGCCTTCCACGCCAAGGAAAGTCCCTTCCGGACACGGGACGAAGTCTTCAATCTTGTATCTTCATAGTCCAGGAGTCCGGCTGAAGGTATAGTCCGGCTATCCGGAGACCCCCTAATCCAGGACTCCCTCACCTGTTAAATCAGATAGATCAGCAGCCACAGAAAACACAGGCCCAACTATACCACACTTTACCCCTACTCCAGTGGCCAAACCCCTATTAGAACTGCTGGGAGCCCAGCGTCAGGTACTGTCTATGATATCAATTCAAAATTTGAACTCCTAAATTTCTGCTTGTGCCTTACCTTCTCTCTTGTATGAAAACTAATTTCAGATGAATCTCCTTGCTCAAAGGATCATACGATCTCAAAACAATAATGGGCTCTGCATTGCTCTTGTTAGTACCTCTCTCCCTTTTGCCTTGTAACGCTGTACTTAATTAAGTGCTATTTGATTATGTATCATCAGTCTGCACCTGAGCTTCATTATCCTCTGTTTCTTCCAATACTATTTGATCTATATTTACTCTTTGCAAAATGTAGAATAATGGCAATGCTTATAAAGAATTTTCTTTGGGGAATTTATTGAATTATCCTTCCATCAACATGGAGAAGGGCTTTGTCTAGCCCGTGTTAACATGTAATGTAAGTTCATCCTTCTCAAGCCTTCAAACTTTGTTCTAGTATAGATTTGGATAGGCATCATTTCCTCCACTGTTGTTTGCTTTGCTGTTTACATCTGATTGGATGTTTGCAACAACTACCAGTTTCTTGTAGTTGTAAAAACATGTTCCTTATGTAGAACAGATCCATTTATTTGCTTATATAATTGTGAAACCTGTTACGTGTCTCCTTGTTTCTCTTTCAGACTCGTATCTCTTACGACAGGCAGAACTTTAGGGAAGATAGTGAGCCAAATCATCTTGAGGACAGCGAGATGACCCCAAGGTCCTGTCTTGATGAAGACAGTGAGTTGAAGCTACTCACCAGCAGGTGTGAGACAACCTCTATGCAGTCGCTGCCTCAATCAGTTCAACTTCTTCAGTCTCAACTTAAAGCGGAAAGGCTTGCTTCAGCTCAGCTCTTACTTGAAGTCAAAGATGCAATGAAGATGTCAGAGGACTGCCGTGCGCACCATCATGCCTTAAATCTAGTGTTGATGCATCTATCATTGACACAACTGAGGTCTACTCAGATTCTTCAGCTATTTGGGGGGGCGACCTGGCCAGGCCTAGTGCCTTTTGAAGTGCTCTCAGTTTTGTATATTCTTTTGTCGGCGCGTTTATTTGCACTGTGGCGAACTTTGATGCCAAGTGGATGTAATATGTGTGATAGCCGTGATAGCCTAGCGTAAGTTGCTTACTTATTTATTTCCTTGTTGTCTTGTTTATTTGTTTGCTTCTAGTCATTGCAATTCTTTTTCCGCGGTTTGCTAGTGGCTGCAATAACCTATTTTTTTAAAACTAGGCCACAATAACCATGGGCTAATATTTACTGTAGTGACACTGGGCCTCCTACGGGCCGTAGAAACAGTGAGCCTTCTACGGGCCGTAGAAACAATGGGCCTTCTACGGGCCGTAGAAACAATGGGCCTTCTACGGGCCGTATCATCAATGGGCCTTATACGGGCAGTATGATCGATGGCCAAACATGGGCCAATAACAGACCGCATTATGGCCGTAAACGGGCTAGAGTTGGAATCGTCCGTTCATGGGCCGACCATAACGGGCCGTTAATAGGCTGTATTTGATGACGCTATGAAAACGGCCCAACATATTAATGGACCACAAACGGGTCGACTGTAACCACGGGCTGAATTTGGCCCACAAGCAGAAAATGACAGTAACAGGCCGTAAGTAAATGAATGCTGGAAATGAGCCCAAGAATAAATGGGCTCTGAGAAGGCCGAAAGATAACATGGGCTGGAAACGGCCCAATGGAATAACGAGCCGTTAATGGGTATAAAGTGATACACTATTCATTACGGGCCAGTTTCACCACGGGCCGTTAATAGGCCAAGAGTTACATAGGGCCTCATATGGGTCGAAAGACGTCATGGGCCATACATGGGCCAGAAGTGAAAACGGGCTGGAATCATATTGGGTGGCCCAGATGACGCTACTGGGCCTAATTCAGATAGGGCGTAACGGGCCTTGGGTTAGCGGGCTGTAAATGGGCTATATGCGAACAGGCCGTTAACATGCTTTACATGGGTCGGCCCGCCACCTTTTGACCAAGTCAAACAGGCCGGCCTTTTCACAGGAATGGGCCTCTGTTGGGCCGTGCCACGTGTCGACGTATCATAGGCGCCTATCTGACCCACTGACGAGCTGACACGTGTTTCGTCCATCCAATAAGAATTTTACACGTGGAAATTTCCCATTGGTCGGGGCTGTTAACAGGTTATCGGATCCAAAACCCGACCCGATAGCTTAACGGCGTTCCATTATGGTGGATGCCATGTGTCGGTCACCCTTGACAAAAGCACTTCTGTGACACGCGATTTATCGTCATGGAAGTGGACACTTCCGTGATGATAATTTTGGTAATGTCATGGAACACTTCTATGACAGCACATGTATGACTATCTTGATTCTGTCATAAATTTGTCATGGGTGTACATGCATGACAAAAAACGCGACCTACTGTGACAAACACGTATCATCACGGAAGTGTATTTTTTTGTAGTGCATAGGTTTCACTAGTGGCTTCTCTCAAGATAGCATAAGTATTACGGTGGGTGAACAAATTACTATCGAGCAATTATAGAAAAGCGAATACTTATGAGAATATCTAGGTATGATCATGTATATAGGCATCACGTCCGTGACAAGTAGACCGACTCCTGCCTGCATCTACTACTATTACTCCACACATCGACCGCTATCCAGCATGCATCTAGAGTATTAAGTTCATAAGAACAGAGTAACGCCTTAAGCAAGATGACATGATGTAGAGGGATAAACTCATGCAATATGATATAAACCCCATCTTATTATCCTCGATGGCAACAATACAATACGTGTCATTTCCCTTTCTGTCACTGGGATCGAGCACCAGAAGATTGAACCCAAAGCTAAGCACTTCTCCCATTGCAAGAAAGATCAATCTAGTAGGCCAAACCAAACTGCTAATTCGAAGAGACTTACAAAGATAACCAATCATACATAAAAGAATTCAGAGAAGATTCAGATATTGTTCATAGATAAACTTGATCATAAACCCACAATTCATCGGATCTCGACAAACACACCGCAAAAAGAGTTACATCAAATAGATCTCCAAGAGAATCGAGGAGAACTTTGTATTGAGATCCAAAGAGAGAGAAGAAGCCATCTAGCTACTAGCTATGGACCCGAAGGTCTGAAGTAAACTACTCACACATCATCGAAGAGGCCATGGAATTGATGTACAGGCCCTCTGTTATCAATGCCCCCTCCGGCGGAGCTCCGAAAAAGGCCCCAAGATGGGATCTCTTGGGTACAGAAGGTTGCGGCGGTGGAATTAGGTTTTCGTGGTGCCCCTGGATGTTTGCGGGGTACGTAGATATATATAGGAGGAAGAAGTAGGTCAATGGATCAACGAGGGGCCCACGAGGGTGGAGGGCGTGCCCAGGGGGGTAGGCGCGCCCCCTGCCTCGTGGCCTCCTCGATTGTTTCTTGACGTCTGACACGTCTCCAACGTATCTATAATTTTTGATTGCTCCATGCTATATTACCTACTGTTTTGGACTATATTGGGCTTTATTTTCCACTTTTATATTATTTTTGGGACTAACCTATTAACCGGAGGCCCAGCCCAGAATTGTTGTTTTTTGCCTATTTCAGTGTTTCGGAGAAACATAATATCAAACGGAGTCCAAACGGAATGAAACCTTTGGGAACACGATTTTCTCATCAGATAAGACCCAGGAGACTTGGACCCTCCGTCAAGAAAGCCAGGAGGCGGTCACGAGGGTGGAGGGCGCCCCCCTAGGGCGCGCCCCCTACCTCGTGGGCCCCTCGAACCTCCACCGACGTACTCCTTCCTCCTATATATACCTACGTACCCCCAAACAATCATATACAGAGCCAAAAACCTAATTCCACCGCCGCAACTTTCTATATCCACGAGAACCCATCTTGGGGCCTGTTTCGGAGCTCCGCCGGAGGGGGCATCGATTACGGAGGGCTTCTACATCATCATCCAAGCCCCTCCGATGAAGTGTGAGTAGTTTACTTCAGACCTACGGGTCCATAGTTAGTATCTAGATGGCTTCTTCTCTCTTTTTGGATCTCAATACAATGTTCTCCCCCTCTCTCGTGGAGATCTATTCGATGTAATCTTCTTTTTGCGGTGTGTTTGTTGAGACCAATGAATTGTGGGTTTATGATCCAGTCTATCTATGAATAATATTTGAATCTTCTCTGAATTCTTTTATGTATGATTGGTTATCTTTGCAAGTCTCTTCGAATTATCAGTTTGGTTTGGCCTACTAGATTGGTTTTTCTTGCCATGGGAGAAGTGCTTAGCTTTGGGTTCGATCTTGCGGTGTCCTTTCCCAGTGACAGAAGGGGCAGCAAGGCATGTATTGTATTGTTGCCATCGAGGATAACAAGATGGGGTTTTTATCATATTGCATGAAACTATCCCTCTACATCATGTCATCTTGCTTAAGGCGTTACTCTGTTTTTAACTTAATACTCTAGATGCATGCTGGATAGCGGTCGATGAGTGGAGTAATAGTAGTAGATACGGGCAGGAGTCGGTATACTTGTCTCGGACGTGATGCCTATATACATGATCATACCTAGATATTCTCATAACTATGCTCAATTTTGTCAATTGCTCAACAATAATTTGTTCACCCACCGTAGAATACTTATGCTCTTGAGAGAAGCCACTAGTGAAACCTATGGCCCCCGGGTCTCTTTCTCATCATATCAATCTCCATCACTTTATTATTGCTTTGTTTTTTTACTTTGCCTTTTACTTTTCACTTTGCATCTCTATACCAAAAATACCAAAAATATTATTTATCATCTCTATCAGATCTCACTTTTGTAAGTGACCGTGAAGGGATTGACAACCCCTAACCGCGTTGGTTGCGTTGAGCTATTTTTTTGTGTAGGTTCGAGGGACTCGCGCATAGCCTCCTACTGGATTGATACCTTGGTTCTCAAAAACTGAGGGAAATACTTACGCTACTTTGCTGCATCATCCTCTCCTCTTCGGGGAAATCCAATGCAGTGCTCAAGAGGTAGCAAGAAGAATTTCTGGCGCCGTTGCCGGGGAGTCTGCGCAAAAGTCAACATACCAAGTACCCATCACAATCCCTATCTCCCGCATTACATTATTTGCCATTTGCCTCTCGTTTTCCTCTCCCCCACTTCACCCTTGCCGTTTTATTCGCCCTCTCTCTCTATCCTCCCTCTCTATTTGCCTCTTTTGCACGTTTGCTTTTTGTTTGCTCGTGTGTTGGATTGCTTGTTTGTCGCGATGGCTCAAGATAATACCAAATTGTGTGACTTCACCAATACCAACAATAATGATTTCCTTAGCACTCCGATTGCTCCTCTTACCGATGCTGAATCTTGTGAAATTAATGTTGCTTTGCTGAATCTTGTCATGAAATCCATTCTCCGGCCTTCCTAGTGAAGATGTCGCTACCCATCTTATAGCTTCGTTGATTTGTGTGGCATGCAAAAGAAGAAATATGTCGATAATGATATTGTTAAATTGAAGCTATTTCCTTTTTCGCTTAGAGATCGTGCTAAAGCTTGGTTTTCATCTTTGCCTTAAAATAGTATTGATTCATGGAACAAGTGCAAAGATGCTTTTATCTCTAAGTATTTTCCTCCCAATAAGATCATCTCTCTTAGAAACAATATTATGAATTTTAAGCAACTTGATCATGAACATGTTTCACAAGCTTGGGAGAGAATGAAATTAATGATACGTAATCGCCCTACTCATGGTTTGAATTTGTGGATGATTATACAAAAAATTTATGCCGGATTGAATTTTGCTTCTAGAAATCTTTTAGATTCGGCCGCGGGAGGCACTTTTATGGAAATCACTTTAGGAGATGCTACTAAACTCCTAGATAATATTATGGTTAATTATTCTCAATGGCACACTGAAAGATCCACTAATAAAAAAGTGCATGCGATAGAAGAAATTAATGTTTTGAGTGGAAAGATGGATGAACTTATGAAATTATTTGCTACTAAGAGTGTTTCATCTGATCCTAATGATATGCCTTGATTGAGAATAATAATGAATCTATGGATGTGAATTTTTTTGGTAGGAATAATTTTGGTAACAACGCGTATAGAGGAAATTTCAACTCTAGGACTTATCCTAGTAATCCCTCTAATAATTATGGTAATTCCTATAACAATTCTTATGGAAATTATAATAAGATTCCCTCTGATTTTGAATCTAACATTAAAGAATTTATTTCTTTGCAAAAGAATTTTAATGCTATGATTGAAGAAAAATTGCTTAAGATTGATGATTTGGCTAGGAACGTTGATAGAATTTCTCTTGATGTTGATTCTTTAAAGCTTAGATCTATTCCTCCTAAGCATGATATCAATGAGTCTCTCAAATCCATGAGAATTTCCATTGATGAGTGCAAGGAAAGAACCGCTAGGACGCGTGCTATGAAAGATGCCTTTATTAAAGCGTGTTCTTCCAATTCCTATGAAAATAAAGATGAAGATCTAAAAGTTATTGATGTGTCCCCTATTAAATCTTTGTTTTGAAATATTAATCTTGATAATGATGGGACTGAATATGATCCACCTTTACCTAGAAGGCGTTCTAAAAATTCGGAGTATTTAGATCTTGATTGTGAAATTGATAAAAGTGGGATTAAAAGAAATAAAACCCTAGATGATGCTAAACCCACTATATTGGATTTCAAGGAATTTTATTATGAAAATTGCTCTTTAATTGATTGTATTTCCTTGTTGCAATCTGTGCTAAATTCTCCTCATGCTTATAGTCAAAATAAAGCCTTTACCGAACATATCGTTGATGCCTTGATGAAATCTTATGAAGAAAAACTTGAGTTGAAAGTTTCTATCCCTAGAAAACTTTATGATGAGTGGGAACCTACTACTAAAATTAAAATTAAAGATTATGAGTTTTATGCTTTGTGTGATTTGGGTGCTAGTGTCTCTACTATTCCCAAAACTTTGTGTGATTTGCTAGATTTCCATGATTTTGATGATTGCTCTCTAAACTTGCATCTTGCGGATTCCACTATTAAGAAACCTATGGGAAGAATTAATGATGTTCTTATTGTTGCAAATAGGAATTATGTGCCCGTAGATTTTATCGTTCTTGATATAGATTGCAATCCTTCTTGCCCTATTATTCTCGGTAGACCTTTCCTTAGAACGGTTGGTGCAATTATTGATATGAAGGAAGGGAATATTAGATTTCAATTTCCATTAAAAAAGGGCATGGAACACTTCCATAGAAAGAAAATAAAATTACCATATGAATCTATCATGAGAGCCACTTATGGATTGCCTACCAAAGATGGCAATACCTAGATCTATTCTTGCTTGTTATGCCTAGCTAGGGGCGTTAAACGATAGCGCTTGTTGGGAGGCAACCCAATTTTATTTTTATTCCTTGCTTTATGCTCCTGTTTATTAATAAATAAATTATTTATCCTCTGTTTTGGTTGTGTTTTTTTGTGTTCAATTAGTGTTTGTGCCAAGTAGAACTGTTGGGAAGACTTGGGAAAAGTCTTGTTGAACTTGCTGTAAAAAACAGAAACTATAGCGCTCACGAGAAATGCTGTCATTTTTATTTGGAGAGTTCTATTTAGTTAATTATTTTTGCAGATGATTAATAGATAAATTAATCACGTCCAGAAATTTATTTTAGAATTTTTGGGGTTCCATATCTTGCGCTAGCTACAGATTACTACAGACTGTTCTGTTTTTGACAGATTCTGTTTTTCGTGTGTTGTTTGCTTATTTTGATGAATATATGGATAGTAAAATAGTTTATAAACCATAGAGAAGTTGGAATAAAGTAGGTTTAACACAAATATAAATAAATAATGAGTTCATTATAGTACCTTGAAGTGGTCTTTTGTTTGCTTTCGCTAACGGAGCTCACGAGATTTTCTACTTTAAGTTTTGTGTTGTGAAGTTTTCAAGTTTTGGGTAAAGATTTGATGGATTATGGAACAAGGAGTGGAAAGAGCCTAAGCTTGGGGATTCCCATGGCACCCCCAAGATAATACAAGGACACCAAAAAGTCAAAGCTTGGGGATGCCCCGGAAGGCATCCCCTCTTTCGTCTACTTCTATCGGTAACTTTACTTGGAGCTATATTTTTATTCACCACATGATATGTGTTTTGCTTGGAGCGTCTTTTATGATTTGAGTCTTTGCTTGTTAGTCTACCACAATCATCCTTGCTGTACACACCTTTTTAGAGAGCCATACATAATTTGGAATTTGATAGAATACTCTATGTGCTTCACTTATATCTTTTGAGCTCTATAGTTTTACTCTAGTGCTTCACTTATATCTTTTGAGTTTATAGTTTTGCTCTAGTGCTTCACTTATATCTTTTAGAGCACGGTGGTGGATTTGTTTTATAGAAACTATTGATCTCTCATGCTTCACTTAGATTATTTTGAGAGTCTTAATAGCATGGTAATTTGCTTAATAATAATATGCTTGGTATTCAAGATTTGTAAAACTTTCTTTTGAGTGTGTTGAATACTATGGAAAAAAATTGATGCTTGATAATTGTTTTGAGATATGAGGATGGTGATATTAGAGTCATGCTAGTTGAGTAGTTGTGAATTTGAGAAATGCTTGTGTTAAAGTTTGTGATTCCCGTAGCATGCACGTATGATGAACCGTTATGTGATGAAGTCGGGGCATGATTTATTTATTGATTGTCTTCCTTATGAGTGGCGGTCGGGGACGAGCGATGGCCTTTTCCTACCAATCTATCCCCTAGGAGCATGCGCGTAATACTTTGCTTTGATAACTTCTAGATTTTTGCAATAAGTATATGAGTTCTTTTTGACTAATGTTGAGTCCATGGATTATACGCACTTTCCTTCCTTCCACCATTGCTAGCCTCTCTAATACCGCGCACTTTTCGCCAGTATCATACACCCACCAAATACCTTCCTCAAAACAGCCACCATACCTACCTATCATGGCATTTGCATAGCCATTTAGAGATATATTGCCATGCAACTTTCCACCGTTCCGTTCATTATGACACGCTCCATCATTGTCATATTGCTAGCATGATCATGTAGTTGACATCGTATTTGTGGCAAAGCCACCATTCATAATTCTTTCATACATGTCACTCTTGATTCATTGCATATCCCGGTACACCGCCGGAGGCATTCATATAGAGTCATATTTTGTTCTAAGTATTGAGTTGTAATTGTTGAGTTGTAGGAAAAATAATAAGTGTGGTGATCATCATTTTTAGAGCATTGTCCCAAGTGAGGAAAGGATGATGGAGACTATGATTCCCCCACAAGTCGGGATGAGACTCCGGATGAAAAATAAATAAATAAATAAAAGAGGCCAAAAAAAAGATAAGGCCCAAACAAAAAAATGAGAGAAAAAGAGAGAAGGGACAATGTTACTATCCTTTTACCACACTTGTGCTTCAAAGTAGCACCATGATCTTCATGATAGAGAGTCTCTCATTCCGTCACTTTCATATACTAGTGGAATTTTTCATTATAGAACTTGGCTTGTATATTCCAATGATGGGCTTCCTCAAAATGCCCTAGGCCTTCGTGAGCAAGCGAGTTGGATGCACACCCACTTAGTTTCTTTTGTTGAGCTTTCATATACTTATAGCTCTAGTGCATCCGTTACATGGCAATCCCTACTCACTCACATTGATATCTATTGATGGGCATACCCATAGCTCGTTGATACGCCTAGTTGATGTGAGACTATCTTCCCCTCTTTTTGTCTTCTCCACAACCACCAATCTATTCCACATATAGTGCTATATCCATGGCTCACGCTCATGTATTGCATGAAGATCAAAAAAGTTTTGAAAATGTCAAAAGTATGAAACAATTGCTTGGCTTGTCATCGGGGTTGTGCATGATTTAAATACTTTGTGTGGTGAAGATAGAGAATAACCAGACTATATGATTTTGTAGGGATAGCTTTCTTTGGCCATGTTATTTTGAGAAGACATAATTGCTTTGTTAGTATGCTTGAACTATTATTATTTTTATGTCAACATGAACTTTTGTCTTGAATCTTTTGAATCTGAATATTCATACCACATTTAAGAAGATTTACATTGAAATTATGCCAAGTAGCACTCCGCATCAAAAATTCTGTTTTTATCATTTACCTACTCGAGGACGAGTAGGAATTAAGCTTGGGGATGCTTGATACGTCTCCAACTATCTATAATTTTTGATTGCTCCATGCTATATTACCTACTGTTTTGGACTATATTGGGCTTTATTTTCCACTTTTATATTATTTTTGGGACTAACCTATTAACCGGAGGCCCAGCCCAGAATTGCTAATTTTTTGCCTATTTCAGTGTTTCAGAGAAACAGAATATCAAACGGAGTCCAAGCGGAATGAAACCTTCGGGGACGCGATTTTCTTATTAGATAAGACCTAGGAGACTTGGACCCTCCATCAAGAAGCCACGAGGCGGTCAAGAGGGTGGAGGGCGCCCCCCCTAGGGCACGCCCCCTGCCTCGTGGGCCCCTCGAACCTCCACCGACGTACTCCTTCCTCCTATATATACCTACGTACCCCCAAACGATCAGATACGGAGCCAAAAACCTAATTCCACCGCCACAACTTTCTGTATCCACGAGATCCCATCTTGGGGCCTGTTCCGAAGCTCCGCCGGAGGGGGCATCGATCACGGAGGGCTTCTACATCATCATCCAAGCCCCTCCGATGAAGTGTGAGTAGTTTACTTCAGACCTACGGGTCCATAGTTAGTAGCTAGATGGCTTCTTCTCTCTTTTTGGATCTCAATACAATGTTCTCCCCCTCTCTCGTGGAGATGTATTCGATGTAATCTTCTTTTTGCGGTGTGTTTGTTGAGACCGATGAATTGTGGGTTTATGATCCAGTCTATCTATGAATAATATTTGAATCTTCTCTGAATTCTTTTATGTATGATTGGTTATCTTTGCAAGTCTCTTCGAATTATCAGTTTGGTTTGGCCTACTAGATTGGTTTTTCTTGCAATGGGAGAAGTGCTTAGCTTTGGGTTCGATCTTGCGGTGTCCTTTCCCAGTGATAGAAGGGGCAATAAGGCACGTATTGTATTGTTGCCATCGAGGATAACAAGATGGGGTTTTTATCATATTGCATGAAACTATCCCTCTACATCATGTCATCTTGCTTAAGGCGTTACTCTGTTTTTAACTTAATACTCTAGATGCATGCTGGATAGCGGTCGATGAGTGGAGTAATAGTAGTAGATACAGGCAGGATTCGGTATACTTGTCTCGGACGTGATGCCTATATACATGATCATACCTAGATATTCTCATAACTATGCTCAATTCTGTCAATTGCTCAACAGTAATTTGTTCACCCACCGTAGAATACTTATGCTCTTGAGAGAAGCCACTAGTGAAACCTATGGCCCCCGGGTCTCTTTCTCATCATATCAATCTCCATCACTTTATTATTGCTTTGCTTTTTTACTTTTCCTTTTACTTTTCACTTTGCATCTCTATACCAAAAATACCAAAAATATTATTTATCATCTCTATCAGATCTCACTTTCGTAAGTGACCGTGAAGGGATTGACAACCCCTAAGCGCGTTGGTTGCGTTGAGCTATTGTTTTTGTGTATGTACGAGGGACTCGCGCGTAGCCTCCTACTGGATTGATACCTTGGTTCTCAAAAACTGAGGGAAATACTTACGCTACTTTGCTGCATCATCATCTCCTCTTCGGGGAAATCCAACGCAGTGCTCAAGAGGTAGCAACGTCCACTCCAAGTCCCCTGGATCACGTTTGTTCCAAAAATAACGCTCCCGAAGGTTTCATTCCGTTTGGACTCCGTTTGATATTCCTTTTCTACGAAACACTAAAATAGGCAAAAAAAACAACAATTTGGGCTGGGCCTCCGGTTAATAGGTTAGTCCCAAAAATAATATAAAAGAGTAAAATAAAGCCCATTAACATCCAAAACAGATAATATAATATCATGGAGCAATCAAAAATTATAGATACGTTGGAGACGTATCAAGCATCCCCAAGCTTAATTCCCGCTCGTCCTCGAGTAGGTAAATGATAAAAATAGATTTTTTGATGTGGAATGCTTCCTAACATATTTCTCAATGTAATTTTCTTTATTGTGGCATGAATGTTCAGATCCAAAAGATTCAAGATAAAAGTTTAATATTGACATAAAAATAATAATACTTCAAGCATACTAACTAAGCAATCATGTCTTCTCAAAATAACATGGCCAAAGAAAGTTATCCCTACAAAATCATATAGTCTGGCTATGCTCTATCTTCATCACACAAGATATTAAATCATGCACAACCCCGATGACAAGCCAAGCAATTGTTTCATACTTTTGATGTTCTCAAACTTTTTCAACTTTCATGCAATATATGAGTGTGAGCCATGGACATAGCACTATGGGTGGAATAGAAGGTGGTTGTGGAGAAGACAAAAAGGAGAAGATAGTCTCACATCAACTAGGCGTATCAACGGGCTATGGAGATGCCCGTCAATAGATATCAATGTGAGTGAGTAGGGATTGCCATGCAACGGATGCACTAGAGCTATAAGTGTATGAAAGCTCAACAAAAGAAACTAAGTGGGTGTGCATCCAACTTGCTTGCTCACGAAGACCTAGGGCAATTTGAGGAAGCCCATCATTGGAATATACAAGCCAAGTTCTTTAATGTAAAATTCCCACTAGTTTATGAAAGTGACAACATAGGAGATTCTCTATCATGAAGATCATGGTGCTATTTTGAAGCACAAGTGTGGAAAAAGGATAGTAACATTGTCCCTTCTCTCTTTTTCTCTCATTTTTTTATTTGGGCCTTCTTTTTTTGGCCTCTTTTCTCTTTTTTCGTCCGGAGTCTCATCCCGAATTGTGGGGGAATCATAGTATCCATCATCCTTTCCTCACTGGGACAATGCTCTAATAATGATGATCATCACACTTCTTTTTACTTACAACTCAAGAATTACAACTCAATACTTAGAACAAAATATGACTCTATGTGAATGCCTCCGGCGGTGTACCGGGATGTGCAATGAATCAAGAGTGACATGTATGAAAAATTATGAAAGGTGGCTTTGCCACAAATACGATGTCAACTACATGATCATGCATGGCAATATGACAATGATGAAGCGTTGCATAACAAACAGGGCGGTGGAAAGTTGCATGGCAATATATCTCGGAATGGCTATGGAAATGCCATACTAGGTAGGTATGGTGGAAGTTTTGAGGAAGGTATATGGTGGGTGTATAATACCGGCGAAAAGTGCACGGTAATAGAGAGGCTAGCAAATGTGGAAGGGTGATGGTGCGTATAATCCATGGACTCAACATTAGTCATAAAGAACTCACATACTTATTGCAAAAATCTATTAGTTATCGAAACAAAGTACTACGCGCATGCTCCTAGGGGGATAGATTGGTAGGAAAAGACCATCGCTCGTCCCCGACCGCCACTCATAAGGAAGGCAATCAATAAATAAATCATGCTCTGACTTCATCACATAACGGTTCACCATACATCCATGCTACGGGAATCACAAACTTCAACACAAGTATTTCTCAAATTCACAACTACTCAACTAGCATGACTGAAATATCACCATCTCCATATCTCAAAACAATTATCAAGTATCAAACTTCTCATAGTATTCAATGCACTTATATGAAAGTTTTTATTATTCCTAAAAGCAAATTACCATGTTGTTCTAGAGGACTCTCAAAATAATATAAGTGAAGCACGAGAGATCAATTATTTCTGTAAAATAAAACCACCACCGTGCTCTAAAGATATAAGTGAAGCACTAGAGCAAAAACTATATAGCTCAAAAGATATTAGTGAAGCACATAGAGTATTCTAATAAATTCCAATTCATGTGTGTTTCTCTAAAAAGGTGTGTAAATCAAGGATGATTGTGGTAAAATAAAAAGCAAAGACTCAAATCATATAAGACTCTCCAAGCAAAACACATATCATGTGGTGAATAAAAATATAGCTCCAAGTAAAGTTACCGATGAACGAAGACAAAAGAGGGGATGCCTTCCGGGGCATCCCCAAGCTTAGGCTTTTTGGTGTCCTTGGATTTACCTTGGGGTGCCTTGGGCACCCCCAATATTAGGCTCTTGCCACTCCTTGTTCCATAATCCATCAAATCTTACCCAAAACTTGAAAACTTCACAACACAAAACTTAAAAGAAAATCTTCGTGAGCTCCGTTAGTAAAACAAAACAAACCATCAGTTCAAGGTACTGTAATGAACTCATTATTTATTTATATTGGTGTTAAACCTACTGTATTCCAAATTTTATATGGTTCATAAACTCTATTACTAGCCATAGATTTGTCAAAATAAGCAAACAACACACGAAAAACAGAATCTGTCAAAAACAGAACAGTCTGTAGTAATCTGTAGGTTTAGAACACTTCTGGAACCCCAAAAATTCTAAAATAAATTTCTGGACGTGAGGAATTTATCTATTAATCATCTTCAAAAAGAATTAACTAAATATCACTCTCCAATAAAAAAATGGAAGCAATTCTCGTGAGCGCTAAAGTTTCTGTTTTTTACAGCAAGATCAAAAAGACTTTCCCCAAGTCTTCCCAACGGTTCTACTTGGCACAAACACTAATTAAACACAAAAAACACAACCAAAACAGAGGTGCCGGGGTACTAATCCACGAGCACCTATGGGACCGGCGGACCGAGTCCCTTTCGGTTCGGCGGGGGCGAGGGTCGCACGAAGAGCGGATCGAGGCGAAGCACACGAGCAGTTTACCCAGGTTCGGGCCGCACGGATGCGTAAAACCCTACTCCTGCTTTGTGGTTTGTATTGAGTTCTTGCTCGGGAGCGCGGAGTGCTACAGTACACCCCAGCAGCTAACGAAACCGAGCGTGAGTGTTCTCTTTTTTTCCCTTCGTTGCGCATGGGCCTCCTTTTATATGCTCAAGGGGTCACCGACAGGTGGCAACGTAGACAAGGGTAAAAATGGAAAGGTGTTGCAGTTGGTACAGCTACCTGCTATAGTGTATCATACCTAACCCTGACGGTAGGGGACTAGGGCATTAAATGCCTGTCTGCGTCGCCTAAATAGTGCAAAAGGGACCATCAGGGACGCCACCGCTCGCCACGATGGCAATCTTGTCAGCGCCGCTTGCCACCGCGCACCGCTGGCTGCACAGCCTCCCGCCACGTACGCCTGGAAGGGTCCCAGAGCGACACGTTGGTGGATGTGCTGGAGCGCGGGCACAGAGTGGTGGCTTGCCGCGGCAAGCGCCTTGCCGCGGTCGTTGTCTTGTCACGTCCGGGAGCTTGTCTCTCACCGGGCCTTGCCGGGACGCGTGGCGCGTCGCGGCAAGTTCCTTGAGATGCCTTGGTTGGCCTTCCCGGCAAGCTCCTCTTGCCGGGGTCTTGAGATGCCTTGGTTGGCCTTCCCGGCAAGCTCCTCTTGCCGGGGTCTTGAGATGCCTTGGTTGGCCTTCCCGGCAAGCTCCTCTTGCCGGGGTCTTGTCTCCTTGGCTTGGATAGTTTGTCCTTGAATGGCTCCAAAGGAACCACGGAGGACCTTGGCGGTCACCCGGCAAGCCTTGCCGCGGGATGCTGCTACCGCCCGTGCACAAGTTCGGGATACTAGGGTACCCCTACTCTAGTACACCGACAGGAGCCCCCGGGCCTGGGCCATACACGGTACCGAGCGCTGTTGGGCCAGGCCCAAAACAGGGCACGGGCACGCGCGGCCTGGGTTACGCCGTATCTCTCCCCGTATCCACCGCGCCCTCCCCGAACGGCACGCGTTGAATGCAGCGTCGTGGGAGAGATCGTGGGTGGTTTCTTTATTCGGAAAGGCGGAACGTCCGCCCCTTCCCTCTTTATAAGCATGGGAAACAGGAGCAGTTCACCCATTCGCCGGTTGCTACTCCAATCTCGGAAATCTCTGCCGCTCCCTCGTCTTCCCAAAGCTGAAAGAGAGCAGCGCCCCGCCCCCCATCGCCACCAACACCACCAACACCGTCGACCTCCTCCACCACTTCCGCCATGGCTCCGAGAGCCGACAAAGGGATGGTTGTGAAGTCGACCGAGGCGCAGCGGCTTGCGGCGCTGCGAAAGGAGCGGGCAATCTTCCCCCCCAAGCTCGCCGCGAGGGAGCTGAGGGAGAATTACTACCTCTTCTGGTCGACGGAGACGCGAGCGCATCCGCGCACGAAGGTACTTCCAGCCGCCGCTTGGAAAATGGCTCCAAACGGATATCCTTTCTTCGCCTTGTTCTTCTACTGCGGGCTCTGCCCGCCCTTTTCTGAGTTTTTCTGCGATATTATGAACACCTACGGGTTCCACCTCCTTGACTTCACCCCCAATGCTGTTCTGACCATGGCAGTTTTCGCACATCTTTGCGAAAACTTTGTCGGAGTCTATCCCAATGTAGCCCTTTTTCGCCACTTCTTTATGCCCCGAGTAGAGAGAGGAGAGCCTTTATCCGGCGGAATCGCCTGGATCTCGAGGGCCGGCAAGAAGGACACTTATCTGGAGGGAGAGTTCCGCGGCAAGTGGGAGGAATGGAGAGCAGACTGGTGCTGGATTGCCGAGGAGAACCCGCAGCCGTTTACCGCCCAGCGCCAAGCCCCAGTAGCACGCGGCAGCGATTGGAGTGACGTGGCCCCGGAAGATGATAGGCTGAAGATTGCCGTCACCCAGATCCAACGCCTCAGGCATGCCGGGCTCACTGTAGGCGCTGTTGTCGCAGATTTTCTTTGCCGCCGCATCGCCCCCTTGCAGGAACGGGGGAGACCCGCCTGGGAATTCAAGAATGCGGCGGATATCATGAGGCTGCGTCCAGGCCTCAACTTCAACTTCACTGTTCTGGAGCTTAACATGATGCTCCAGGAGCTGTTCAAGTACGACCCTCAACATCCTGAAGTGTTCAGGTTGCCGAAGGGTGTCGTTCCGCTGTGCAACAACTCCGCGCTCGACCGCATCCGTGCAATGATGCCGCTGCGCGATTCGCATGGAATTGTCCCAACTTGGCAAGAGCCTGCAGACAACGTCGTGCAGGAGTTCTTTGACGGCTTTGTAGAAGTGCCGGTCCGCTCCGACAAAAAGAAGAGCCTCACCCGCGACACCACCGATGCGGAGATGACACGCATCGCCACTAGGCTGGAAGAGGCGGCGGCAGCCGCAGCCGCGGGCGAATTTGGATTCACCGTGGAGGAGGCAGAGGCAGCAGAGGCGGCAAGCCGTGCCGATCGAGAGGAGCTTGTTGGCGAGAAAGAGCTTGCCGGGCATGACGTCGAGTCGAGCGAGCCCGCCGAGGATACGAGCGGCTCGCTGGAGATCAACTCCTCTTCCTCCTCATCTTCAGACAGCTCGCCACAAGCAGAGCCTCCATCCCCACCAAGAAGGCGTCTCCGCAAGGCCGGGGACGCAGCGGGGCGGCAGGCGAGTGAACAGTCGCCGCGCCGCATGACACGCTCCACCGCGGCAAGCACTGTTGCCGCGGGAGCACCTCACGCTGCTGCGGCAACTAGAGCGGGGTCCACCCGGACCACCGCTTCTGCTCCTGCCGCTTCTCACGCCGCGGCGGCAGCCGGAGCGGGGTCGTCTCAGACTACCGCCACTGTTCCCGCCAAGCGGCCAAGGGAAACTACTCCTCCGCCTCCTCGCGCCGGACGTGAGCCGGACTTCGACTTCTCCGCGTTCAGCTCCGACGAGGAAGAAGAAGAGTAAGATTCTCTTGTTGTACTTGTAGTTCTTCAATTCTTGCTGTTTTGTCTTGTATCTCATTTGCTTTACTCTGAACTTATTCCTTTTTAGGACTCTGGCCCAGAGAGCAACGAAGAGGGCCAAGGTCCCGGTGATAATCATCGAGGACGAACCCACCGCGACAGCAGGGGGTGCGTCCGAGACAACCTTGCCGGACCCGGCAACTGTTCTCCAGAGCAGCCCCCAGCGTAAGTATATGGTTCACTTTCCGCTGTTAGGCGCGCATGGATACTCTTTCTTTGCTGACATCTGACTGTTGGTTTGTGTAGGAGCAGAGCAGCCCCACCAGGAGCGCCCAGAGGCCGCCCCCGAAATGCCAAGGGAGAGTCCTCCGGCAAGGGAGAGTTCTCCGGCAAGGGACAGCACCGGCGTCCCCCGGTGGCGGAGACTATGACTGCCGAACCCAGTACAGGTAATCTTCCCTTCAAAGCTTCCCTTGGGTTCTTCTTCTTTTGGGGTATTTGCTTGACTTTTCTCCCTTTCCCGGCCGTCAGACCCATCTGCTGCGGAGCCGATGGAGACCGAGGTTGCCGCCGACGACGCCGCTGCCACCGAAGAAGCAGCCGGTGCTGACGATCCCGCCGGCGCAGGGGCCGCCAAAGCTGCCGCCGCAGAAGCAGGCGGGGGGTCTGGCGATCGCACTGACGGCCCTGAGGCCGCAGGAGCGCCAGGCGCTACGCCGACCGCCGATCCCTCCGTCGCTGTCGCAGCGTCAGGCTCTGAAGAGCCCCAGCCAGGCGTCTACTTGAAGGCCGGCGATGGCGTCTTCATCAACCTCCCCTGGGCGTCGAGCTCCAGGGAGCCGGTCGAAGGAGAGAGCTTCAACGGAGAGGTGCTCGCCTCCACTGGGCTGACGCTGGTTGACGCGCCGAGTAGTAGCAGCAGCAAGCCTGAGGAGGAGCGGCTGCTGCGGAAGCTGGTGTCGCTCTATCGTGCCCGGCAAGCCAAGCTGGAATCCCGCGAGGCACTTGTTGCGAAGGCGGGAGTGGACATCGAAAAGCGCGCGGAGGAGCTCCGGGGTCTCAACCAAGAAGCTCTCCGGTCCCTGGCAGAGGAGCGGGAGCAACTCGCCGAGGAGCAGAAGGCCTTCCTTCTCGAGAAGGCTGAAGTCGAAGAGCAACAGCGGCATGCCGCTGAAAAGCTGTCTGCGCAGGAGGGCGAGCTGGTGCAGCGGAAGGTCAACCTTGACGCCCACGAGGAGGAGCTTGCCGCGCGTGAGCGGACATTCGGCGGAGCCCTCAAGCAAGCGGAGGATGCTGTCGCAGCCGCCGAGGCTGCCAAGAAGGAGCTGGAGACGAAGGTGGCGCAGCTGGAGGCCGATCTCAAGGCGAGTGGTGAAGAGCTTGCCGCCGCCAAGGACTCCAACGCAGATCTTGAGTTGAAGCTGACCACTTTGACCAAGACGCTGGACGGCGCCAGGGAGCAGGAGGTGGCCTTGAAGGAGGAGATCAAGGCCGACAAGGCGCTGCTGGCGAGTGCTGCCGCCGCCCAGAATGCTTTTAGGGAGAATGTGGAGCACTGGACGGAGGGCCTCGTGAATGTTGCCGCAGACATTGACAGGGAGCTGGCGCAGCTGGGGATGGAGGATCTCGGGTATCCCTCCGACGAGAACCTCCAACCCAGTGCCAAGCTCATCTTGTTCTTCAAAGGCGTGGCGACGGCCCTCCAGCGACTCCGGGAGAGGATCCCAAAGCAGCTGGCCGACGAGTCGCGCAAGATCTGTGCGGGAGCTCTTCAAAAGGTGTTGGTGAAGGTGGCCTTCCGCAACCCGGGCCTCAACCTCACCAACGTCCTCAAGACCCTGCCGCCGGATGCTGATCTGGAGGCGCTCAAGACCCTTGTCGCACCCATTGTGGACAAGGTGAGCGGGATCAAGAGGATTGAGGGCGATCGCGTAGACTAGGCCGCCCGTTTTCTTCTTTTCTTGTCGTTGCTGGTCATGTTATGAGAACAATCTGTTAGAGCCGCGACAAGGTACCTTGTAATATAACTCTATTCCGGGTAATGATTGCAATGTTATTCCCTTTACTTGATTCCTCCCTTTGTATGTTTTTGCCCTACGCTTTTAGGGAACTTGCCGGTGCAGGCACCTTAGCCGCGAGCGCTGAGTGCGGGACGTCAGCAGCCTGCTGGCGGTGCCGCTACGACAAGAAACCTTGTCGCAACTAGTCGCAGCTCACTTAAGTTGTTGAGCGGACTCGAAACAAAGTAAGGGCGCAACTAGCTACGAGTTGGTTCCTCCGCGCACAGGTTTTCCATACAAAGTGCGGTCGTTCAAGGGAGATAACTTAAAAATTTTAAAAATCTGATTGCTCAAACTTTGGCAACTTAGCTTTTCTGTTGTTTGCTTCCCGGTAAGGCGAAACTTTCTTGAACGACGCCTGGTCCATACCGTTATCTTCTCCTTTCCCCCCGGCAAACTTGTGGGCGAGGGAAACTTCCTTTCCTTGAGAAAAATGAAAGAGGGAAAAATAAAGATATGGAGCCTTACGGCTCGTTATTGCTTACCGGGGAGTAGGTGCTGCACAAAGTGTCAGATCACATATGCAAAAAATAGAAAGCATGAAATTGACAAGATGTGCGGAGCATATGAGCTTTACTTATGCACGGGGTCTACGCCCGGCTTTGTACAAAGGATTACATGCAACAGCGGCAAGACTTGTACAAAAGGTGGTTGCCGGAACAGGTTCCGGCAACCGCGCCTTACGGGTAAAACTTACGAAGATGCTCAATGTTCCAGGAATTGCTCACCGGAATGCTGTCTTCGGTCTCAAGGCGGACAGCGCCAGGCCTAGTGACTCATTTCACCCGGTAAGGGCCTTCCCACTTCGGCGTCAACTTGTTGGAATTCTTGGCGGACTGAACACGCCGAAGAACAAGGTCGCCTTCCTCGAGACTTCTGGCGTTAACTTTGCGGCTATGGTAGCGGCGCAAAGCTTGCTGGTAGCGAGCAGCTCGTACAGCAGCCTGAAGACAGTCTTCCTCAAGGAGTAGCGCGTCATCTTGTCGCAGCTGCTCTTGCTCAAGCTCATCATAAGCGAGCACTCGAGGTGACCCGTATACGAGTTCCGTGGGGAGAACTGCCTCTGCTCCATAGACTAGAGCGAAAGGTGTCTGGCCAGTGGCTCGATTTGGCGTCGTCCTGATCGACCAAAGAACCACCGGCAGCTCCTCGATCCAGTTTCTTCCGCACTTGTGCAGCCTGTCGAAAGTCCTGGTCTTGAGCCCACGCAGCACTTCAGCATTTGCCCTCTCCGCTTGACCGTTGCTTCTCGGGTGAGCAACAGAAGCGAAGCAGACCTTGGCGCCAAGATCTTGGACGTACTGCATGAAGGTGCGGCTCGTGAATTGCGTACCGTTGTTGGTGATTATCCTGTTAGGGATCCCGAAGCGGCAAACAATCGACCTGAAGAACTTGACTGCTGACTGTGCTGTCACCTTCCTCGCTGCTTCCACTTCTGGCCACTTTGTGAACTTGTCGATTGCAACGTACAAGTACTCAAAGCCCCCGACTGCTCGGGGAAAGGGGCCGAGGATGTCGAGCCCCCAGACCGAAAATGGCCAGGATAAAGGGATCGTCTGGAGAGCTTGAGCTGGTTGGTGTATCTGCTTGGAATGGAACTGGCACGCTTCACACTTGGTTACTTGTGCAGTTGCATCCTGGAGGGCTGTCGGCCAAAAGAAACCTTGCCGGAATGCTTTGCCGGCAAGTGCTCTTGCGCCAATGTGGTGACCACATATGCCTCCATGTATCTCTGCCAACAGCTTTTGTCCGTCTTCCCGGTGAATACACTTCAATTTCACACCATTGAGTCTTCTTCTGTACAGTGTGTTGTCGACAAACTGGTACATACTTGACTGTCGGGCTACTCTTTCCGCTTCTTCTTGCTCTTCGGGAAGTTCTCCTGTCTAAAGGAAACGGACAATCTGCTGTGTCCATGCTGGAGCTTGTGGCTCGACAGCAAGGACTAAAGGCAAATCTGCTGTTGCGGGAACATCCGCTTCTACGGCGAGAACCTGCGGCTCTGCCGGAGCTTGACGTTCCCCGGCAAGCTTGCCGGAGCAAAACTTGTCGGGATTTTCTGCTTCAACGGAACAAACCCTAGGGCTTGCCGGAGCAGACTGCTCCTCAGTGCTCTTGGCGTTGATCTTGGGGACCTTCTTGGCGGTAGCTTCGGGAAGCTCTGCCGGAAAATAGTCACCAGAAATCAACTTCCTCTTCTTGCTCTGTCCAGTTGATGGCGTTACGGACGGTTGAGTCAGCTTGAGCACAAAGATCCCTGGTTCCACAGGTAACTTAAGTGCGGCGCACTTTGATAGGCCATCGGCAATGGCGTTCTGAGCTCTTGGAACATGCTCCATCTGTAGGCCATCAAAGTGCTCTTCTAGCTTTCTCACTTCGTCGACGTAGGCTTCCATCAACGGACTCTGATAGCTCTTGTTCACTTGGCGGACGACAAGCTGCGAGTCACCCCTGACAATGAGCTTCTTGATCCCAAGGTCTGCCGCGATCCTGAGACCGGCAAGCAAGCCTTCATACTCTGCAGTATTGTTTGTTGCTTGCTCCTTGGGAAAGTGCATTTGGACTACGTACTTGAGGTGCTCTCCGGTGGGTGCGACAAGCAGCACGCCAGCGCCGGCGCCTTGCAGCGAAAAGGCACCATCAAAGTACATCAGCCATTCTTTGCTTGCTTCCTCGACGGGGATGCTCGTTTCTAGAATTTCTTCATCTGGTGTTGGCGTCCATTCTGCTATGAATTCTGCCAATGCTCTGCTTTGGATAGTTGAAGTACTCTCAAACTTGAGGCCAAAGCTTGACAGTTCCAGTGCCCACTCAACAATCCTGCCTGTCGCTTCTGGATTCTGTAGTATCCTCTTCAGCGGAAAACGAGTGACAACTGTGATATCATGTGCTTGGAAGTAATGGCGCAGCTTTCTCGAGGCCATGAGAAGGCCGAAAAGCAATTTCTGCACGCCAGAGTACCTTGACCTAGCCCCCTGCAGAAGGGAACTGACAAAGTAAACTGGGCGCTGTACCATTCTCTTCTGTATCTCCTCGCGCGTCTGCGTAGATCCATCCTTGTCGGGACCAGAGCTTGTCGGGGAAGCCCCCTGCTTGTCGTTGGATGCGCCTGCCGTGGTTGCTGGCTCATCATCTGCCTCCCTCTCTGCTACTAACGCAGCACTAACCACTTGATTGGCTGCCGCTATATACAGCAGCAACTTCTCTTGTGGCTTAGGTGTGACAAGTGTTGGAGTGGAGGACAGGTATCTCTTCAAGTCTTGCAGTGCAGCCTCCGCTTCCGGAGTCCATTTCATTGGACCTGCCTTTTTCAATATTTTGAAAAATGGCAGGGTGCGCTTAGCAGACCTAGAGATAAACCTGCTGAGAGCAGCCACGCAACCGGCAAGTCTTTGTACATCCTTGACGCGCTTTGGTGCTTCAATCTGCTCAATGGCCTTGATCTTGTCGGGATTGGCTTCGATTCCCCGCTGAGACACGAAGAACCCGAGAAGCTTGCCGGAGGGGACTCCAAACACACACTTCTCGGGGTTGAGCTTGAGGCTGATCTTGCGCAGATTTGCAAAGGTCTCGTCTAAATCTTGAATCAGAGTTGCCTTGTCCTTACTCTTGACCACTATGTCATCCATGTAGGCTTCCACATTTCTGTGTATTTGTGGCTCAAGAGCGACATGGACTACCCTTGCAAATGTTGAACCAGCATTTTTTAAACCGAAAGGCATCCGTACGAAACAGTACGTGCCACATGGAGTGATGAATGCGGTCTTCTCCTCATCCTCTTCTGCCATGAAGATCTGATGGTATCCTGAGTATGCGTCAAGAAATGAAAGCAAGTCACATCCGGCCGTGGAGTCAACAATATGGTCAATGCGCGGCAAAGGAAATGGGTCTTTGGGACAAGCTTTGTTAACATCGGTAAAGTCGATACAAAGTCTCCATTTCCCGCTCGCCTTGCGCACGACTACAGGATTGGCCAACCACGTAGGATGGAGCACTCCTCTGACAAGGCCTGCTGCTTCCAACTTCTTGATCTCTTCTGCGAT